>NC_033797.1:14036071-14077723 GCF_001876935.1 Asparagus officinalis
CTTCACATGTTTTAATGTCTTGGGTTTTGTGTTTTGGGGGCTCAGAGAACAGATTCTTTATTTTTAGGGATAAAACGCCCATTGACCAAGTCCTGGGGGTGGGAAGCATGGTCACTTGGCTTTTGGGGGCTGGAAGTATTTTTTCCTACATTTTTAAGGTGTTAGTCACATAGAATTAGAAAATGGTATATTTTTATAGTGTAAGTCAAGTAGAACTTTTGTAGAACTAGAACTGCATTATTTTTTTGGTGCGTTAGTCAAATAGAATTATACTAGAAATAGAATTAGGATAATTTGTCATAATTATCCCACTAATTATACTACCTATATATATAGCCATAAGTTCACATCTCAAAAATTATCCTACCCATTGAAAAGAAACAATCAGGAATAAAATTGAAACGATGGTTCCACCTCCCTCCCCCCTCTTCTCTCCGATCCTCTTTCCAGTGCGTCGGCTCCATCCTAGAAAATTGATCCATCACTCTTCTCTCCGATACTCTTTCCAGTGTGTCGGCTCCGTCGTATCCTCTTCTCTGGCTTCATCAACTCCTCCGGCGCCGTCCACGAGATCAGGTATAGCTTCAGTTGATGATCAGGCCTTTAATTTTCTTGTAATTAGATCAAAAAATCGATTCCTTTTTCTAATTAGAACATGATACACAAACTTTTATGATTAGGGTTTATATAAAATTAGGGTTTATGTTGCAATCGATAACTAATTCAGAACGGATTGTATTTTGTCTGCATCTGATATTGTATTATGGGTTTTACACTTAATTATGTATTACATTTTAAAACGATATCCAAACACTATGCTGGTCAATTTCCTCCACACTAACCAATAATATCTAACACTAACCAATTTAAGTTTTGTATAAAAACCACGAGATCAGGTATAGCTTCAGTTGATGATCAGGCCTTTAATTTTCTTGTAATTAGATCAAAAAATCAATCCCTTTTTCTAATTAGAACATGATACACAAGATTTTATGATTAGTGTTTATATAAAATTAGGGTTTATGTTGCAATCGACAACTAATTCAGAATAGATTGTATTTTGTCTATATCTGATATTGTATTATGGGTTTTACATTTAATTATGCATTACATTTTAAAACGATATCCAAACACTATGCTGGTCAATTTCCTCCACACTAACCAATAATATCTAACACTAACCAATTTAAGTTTTGTATAAAAAAGCAAATCAAACAGCATGCATTACTATACAAAAACTCATAGCATTACACCACAAGTCTAGATGGATGCCCTTGTCAGAGTCCTACAAATTTTCCCAGAGATAAGTTTGTATATAACAAAAAGGAGAATAAGTATAAGAGAAAAGAGAGAACATAATATAGCTAAAACAATCATCAGGGAAAGCTTCATAATATAAGAAGGATTAACAGAGCATGCCAAAAATCCATAATCAGGATGGCAAGGGAAATATGAGATAGTAAAGATTGGTCTCTTTCCTTATCCACTGCATCCCATGGCAAATGTGTAACTATAAAATACTTATAGAAATACTTATAACTATAAAATACTTATGGGCACGTCCAAATACCCAATGCACATTTTCGTCCTCTAAAATTTTAAAGCAATTTTGAGAATCGATAATACATAAAACCTATATCATGCCGCTGATATCGCTCACATATGAATGTTTAAAAAACATGTTTAAGGTTGATGTTTTGATAAGCATCACAGCAGGCAAACCAACAATCTGAATATTTTGACTACATGTATGATGTATCACGAAAACAAGTATCATGTAGCTGTATGTCTGTATCATGACAGATGCACTAGTTGTATGCATGTATTGGACTCCAAGCCTGAGTCTTTGCATAATTTCTTAAATATGTTATGTGAATGTGCCATCTCGTGCCGTCCCATCTTACCACCCATGCAATATAGACTAGGCCAAAGACAAATAAATTTTGATATTTAGAAAAGAATCCACTATATAGGCAATCACCTGCTGAATTCAATTGTTCATACTGATATATTTATGCTCCTAAAGTTGGATTAAACTAGAGGGGCAAAATAAAATATCCTAAGAAGACAGTTATGTACCATGGTTCTATAATCCACCTGTAGCTTGAAGAAAAATTACACACCTTCCCATATTTATCCCCACAAATGTTTCCAGCTTGTCTCTATATTGTAGGAGCTGAAGCCTAATAACCCGAAAATCCTAGACTGTGTTGGATTGACCATCATCCGAGTCCAAGAACTTGCACTCATCAGTTATACAAAGCCCATAAGAAAGTAGAGCCTTCACACTATCTTCACTTGGTCCAACTTTATCTAAACATTCAGATAGTACAAACATTTGATCCGCAATTTTTGGCAAAATCACATCTATCTCATAAATACCTTGATCAGAATGCAACCACTATTCTTTGAAAACTTCATTTTTGTCCAGCTTGTGACGACTAGCAAATTCCAATGCATACTGGTATTGTTGATTGCTGATTAGAACAATATATATATATTTGTGTATATATATATATATATATATATATATATATATATATATATATATATATATAATATATATATATATATATAGTTATTATATATATATATATATGGAAAAGTGAATCTAAGGTGACACCTAGGCTCTGCACCTAAGGACAGGGCGGCGCTAGAATCACATCATTTCGCGTAAATTTTTTTTTTTGATGCGCCGCTCCGTTGAACTTGATCTACACGTTCCTTAAACCGCCAAACACATGGCCTAATTTTGGGTGAACGGCCCGTTGTGTTTGACCCATTCGTTGAGAGCCGTGCAAAAAGTTCTATTCATTCAAAATGCGTTAAAATTTGCAGCGAGTGATAAAGGGTCAAAAACACGATGTTTGTTCACCCAAAACTTAGTGTGTTTAGGTTGAAGAATGTTGTTAGATCAAGTTTCAACGGAGCAGTATCGCAAAAAAAAATTAGGAATAATGTTATTGTTAGGCTGCGTCTCCTTAGGTGGGCAGCGCCTAGGGTGTCACCTTACGATTCCCTTTCGCCATAATAATAGTATTGATATATATATAGTATATATATATATTAATTATATATATGGGAAAAGTGAAATACTAAGGTGACACCACTCGGCAGGCCGCCCGCCTCCCGACTCGTCCGGCGCTCCTGAGCCCCCTTCGCCCGAGCGCCCCCATCGAGCCCTCTCCCGCCTCGCCAGCGCCGCCTCCCCCCTCCCGACTCCTCCCGAGCCCCCTTCCCCTTCCCCCTTGGCATGCCCTCTCCCCCGCTCCCCAGCCCCCCTTCCCCCCTCCCCCTCGGCCAGCCCCCTCCCCCCTTCCCCCTCCCCGCTCGATCAGCATCCTTCCCCCTCCCGACCTCCCCCTCCCTCCCGAGCCCCCTCCCGCCTCTCGGCAGCACCGCCTTCCCCTCCGAGGCCCCCCAGCAGCCCCCTCCGAACGCCCACCTCCGAGCCGGACCCGGCTATGTTCGTTGTTGAATCTGCTTAAAATGTATGATTTTTCTACTAAGCTTTTGAAATTTTAATTTTATTATTATTTATTGTTGAATTTGGTTCAAAACCCTAATTATGATCATACCCCCCTTTAAAAGCACGAGTTCGGAAAAATCTTTCAGTAGACAAAAATACCCCTATATAGTTTGAACTATCCTACCACTAATCAAATTCTAATTTTTAAATTGTATTTAATAATTTATTCTAATCCAAGGTAGTATATACCATCAAAATTATAGATTAATAGATTCAAATTACTGTAAAATGATATAATACTTAAAGTTTTAGGATATAAAATCTATTGTTTCAATTATAAAAACAATATCTGGTATATTATAAATAAATCCACTTACAGATTATATCACGTGTGAATGCGCACTCGAAAACCGTAGGCAGTGTAGTTAGTCTTCATAAATCCACTTACAAAGTTTTAGAATATAAATCTAATGTTTCAATTTTAAAAACAATATCAGGTATCTTATAAAAAAATCCACCTACTTTAAAAAAAAAAGAAATTCACTTACAGATTATATCACGTGTGAATGTGCACTCGAAAACCAAAGGTGTTGTAGTTAGTCTTCATAAATCCACTTACAGATTATATCATGTATACCTAGATTATGGTCATGGGATATAATCTAACTTATTAATCAATCTCTAAATTCAAAATAAACAATGAAATACAATCCTAATCAAATTTTAATTTTTAATTTTTAAATGTTCGTACAATGAGAACTCTAATTATTACTATTATCCTTTCACATGCAACACCTCATGCCTATATAAACCAAGAAGTTACACAATTTTTATAGTAACTTCATCTCCTTCAATATGTATGTTCTTTTTTTTATTTTCATGATTATTCTTTAGTAATATTGTGTACTTGATTTAATGGTGATACTTGTTTTGCACTGCAATTAGTTTTTATGGTATTTGATAAATTTTTTTTGAATTTCTTCAGTTTTCATGCAATATTTAGAGGATTAATTAAGGATTTGATTGTTGTAGGTTCTCCATCTATCAAGGTAAATCTTCATATTTGATATTATTTAAATTTGGGTTTATTTGATTATATATTTTATTTGATTAAATCAAAATAAAAAACGGATACCTTTTTTTAATCTTATATTTAATTATCATTTCAAATATGATATAAATCCACTTATACATGTGAAGCAAATAATCTATCAATAAAATTAACACATGGGCGTTGTAGTTAGTCTTCATAGATGTATACCTAGATTATGAAGAGAGAGGAGGAACTCACTGTAGGCAATAAAAATTACCTTTAATCCTTATCAGAGAAGTTCAGAACAAAACTGCTAAAACCTCGCCCGAAATAGCAAAAAAAAGGGAAAAACGCAGATATCTCCCAAACCGTAAGGAATTTGGCGAAACGGAGGAAACGAACCAAAGCCTTTGGCTTGGTTCGGATGGCCCCATCTCGTCGAGATAGGCGATTTTCATATATAACTCGTCCAATTCCGACTTACGGTTTGAAAGTTACGGCCTATTCTTCGATCCATGCTATAGAGCTCGCCTAACGGCTTGAAGATCACATGCAGACCCAGGTTCGTTTGCAGTCCCCAGCTTCGCCTGTAGTTGCAAATCCGCATGCAAAACCAAGTCTGCCTGCAGTCCCAAATCCGCCTGCAGACCCAAGTCTGCATGCAATCCCCAGCTCTGCCTGCAATCTCAAATCCGGCTGCAGACCCCAAGTCTGCCTGCAATCCCCAGCTCCGCCTGCAGACCCAAGTATACCTGCAGTCCCAAGCTCGCCTGCAGACTCAGTTCGCCTGCAAGCTCGCCTACAGACCCAAGTCTGCCTGCTCGCCTGTGGTCCCAGCTCGCCTGCAGTTGAAGCTCGCCTACAGCTCAAAGTTCGCCTGCACGATCAAGCTCGCCCGCAGACCCAAGTCTCCCTACAGACCCAAGTCTGCCTGCAGTCCCAAGCTCGCGAGGACAAACCTTCCTTATTTTCCGTGATGTGAGGGTAGGGGGGCACAATACTCCAGGCCCGTCAGATGGCCGTCCACAGTACGAATGAGCAGACAGGTGCCGAAACATCCTGCACCCTCATAAATTCAGCTTACCTCACTTGTCCAAGCAGAAAGAGAGGGCCGCCGGCGCTCAGTGAGTTGGCCATATCAACTCGAGTATCTGACAGCCACTGTCACGCATACGAGGAGGGGCTTTCCCATTCCTAGGTGACGTGATGTAAAACATGGCTCCTCGAATGACCGCTCCTGTTGCAGGTGAACAGCAGGATATCTCTGAACGACGTGTGATCACATCCCATAATTCAAGGAGCAGTCAAGCTGTCTCCCTCACATGGTCAAATCCCATGAATCAAGGGATGGCCCATGTCATCACTTGCCTATTAAAACCCATCTTCAGCCAGCATGAAAGGGGGATTGGTTGTTGCATATTCTGCTGGCTAATCTCCCAAAGGTTGAACCTGGACCTTTGCCAAAGGCTCCCTCATTTGAGAATTGAAGCTCCGGCAGCAACTTCGATCGGATCATCCAAGGGAAGCAGACTCGGCACGAGCACTGTTTGTGGGAAATTTTGTAATAAAAAGAATATAAGGAAAGAATTGCGTTTGATTTTATTCTCTCTAACTGCTTAGAAAAAGAATGATTACAACTCTCTCAACTCTCGATTACAATTTGGATTCCTAGTTACAAAAGAGAAGAGAATGATCTGGATTCTCCCCTTTGTTTAATTCTGGGTTCTTCACGGTAGCGATGAGATGCCTCCCTCGAATGCTTGCGTCGAGTTTGCTTCTCGTTGACGATCCGAATATCTATACTTCACTGGAACAACTGTCTTGGCCGGTTGATAACTCTTGTCGAGTTTTGTGATTCAGAACAAGTAACAAACTCTAATGATAGAGTTGTTGGAACCGAAAATAATTCGGTTAATAAGCCAAATATCGATGGTTTAGAGATCCTCCGTTTGTTGATTTCCCAGACTGTGTAAGGAGTCAATCCTCCTTTTTCTGATTCTGGAAGATTTGATCGAAAGATCCCCCTCCGATTAATGAAAAGAAATCTCTCTTGATCTGATTATCAAAAATCCGATCTCCCCAATCCAAAAAAAAAAAGGTAGAAGTGTTGCGTTCAGGGCAACTTTGAGGACTTATCGCTCTATTGACGAGAGTCGATAAGGTAGAAGTGTTGCGTTCAGGGCAACTTTGAGGACTTATCGCTCTATTGACGAGAGTCGATAAGGTAGAAGTGTTGCGTTCAGGGCAACTTTGAGGACTTATCGCTCTATTGACGAGAGTCGATAAGGTAGAAGTGTTGCGTTCAGGGCAACTTTGAGGACTTATCGCTCTATTGACGAGAGTCGATAAGGTAGAAGTGTTGCGTTCAGGGCAACTTTGAGGACTTATCGCTCTATTGACGAGAGTCGATAAGGTAGAAGTGTTGCGTTCAGGGCAACTTTGAGGACTTATCGCTCTATTGACGAGAGTCGATAAGGTAGAAGTGTTGCGTTCAGGGCAACTTTGAGGACTTATCGCTCTATTGACGAGAGTCGATAAGGTAGAAGTGTTGCGTTCAGGGCAACTTTGAGGACTTATCGCTCTATTGACGAGAGTCGATAAGGTAGAAGTGTTGCGTTCAGGGCAACTTTGAGGACTTATCGCTCTATTGACGAGAGTCGATAAGGTAGAAGTGTTGCGTTCAGGGCAACTTTGAGGACTTATCGCTCTATTGACGAGAGTCGATAAGGTAGAAGTGTTGCGTTCAGGGCAACTTTGAGGACTTATCGCTCTATTGACGAGAGTCGATAAGGTAGAAGTGTTGCGTTCAGGGCAACTTTGAGGACTTATCGCTCTATTGACGAGAGTCGATAAGGTAGAAGTGTTGCGTTCAGGGCAACTTTGAGGACTTATCGCTCTATTGACGAGAGTCGATAAGGTAGAAGTGTTGCGTTCAGGGCAACTTTGAGGACTTATCGCTCTATTGACGAGAGTCGATAAGGTAGAAGTGTTGCGTTCAGGGCAACTTTGAGGACTTATCGCTCTATTGACGAGAGTCGATAAGGTAGAAGTGTTGCGTTCAGGGCAACTTTGAGGACTTATCGCTCTATTGACGAGAGTCGATAAGGTAGAAGTGTTGCGTTCAGGGCAACTTTGAGGACTTATCGCTCTATTGACGAGAGTCGATAAGGTAGAAGTGTTGCGTTCAGGGCAACTTTGAGGACTTATCGCTCTATTGACGAGAGTCGATAAGGTAGAAGTGTTGCGTTCAGGGCAACTTTGAGGACTTATCGCTCTATTGACGAGAGTCGATAAGGTAGAAGTGTTGCGTTCAGGGCAACTTTGAGGACTTATCGCTCTATTGACGAGAGTCGATAAGGTAGAAGTGTTGCGTTCAGGGCAACTTTGAGGACTTATCGCTCTATTGACGAGAGTCGATAAGGTAGAAGTGTTGCGTTCAGGGCAACTTTGAGGACTTATCGCTCTATTGACGAGAGTCGATAAGGTAGAAGTGTTGCGTTCAGGGCAACTTTGAGGACTTATCGCTCTATTGACGAGAGTCGATAAGGTAGAAGTGTTGCGTTCAGGGCAACTTTGAGGACTTATCGCTCTATTGACGAGAGTCGATAAGGTAGAAGTGTTGCGTTCAGGGCAACTTTGAGGACTTATCGCTCTATTGACGAGAGTCGATAAGGTAGAAGTGTTGCGTTCAGGGCAACTTTGAGGACTTATCGCTCTATTGACGAGAGTCGATAAGGTAGAAGTGTTGCGTTCAGGGCAACTTTGAGGACTTATCGCTCTATTGACGAGAGTCGATAAGGTAGAAGTGTTGCGTTCAGGGCAACTTTGAGGACTTATCGCTCTATTGACGAGAGTCGATAAGGTAGAAGTGTTGCGTTCAGGGCAACTTTGAGGACTTATCGCTCTATTGACGAGAGTCGATAAGGTAGAAGTGTTGCGTTCAGGGCAACTTTGAGGACTTATCGCTCTATTGACGAGAGTCGATAAGGTAGAAGTGTTGCGTTCAGGGCAACTTTGAGGACTTATCGCTCTATTGACGAGAGTCGATAAGGTAGAAGTGTTGCGTTCAGGGCAACTTTGAGGACTTATCGCTCTATTGACGAGAGTCGATAAGGTAGAAGTGTTGCGTTCAGGGCAACTTTGAGGACTTATCGCTCTATTGACGAGAGTCGATAAGGTAGAAGTGTTGCGTTCAGGGCAACTTTGAGGACTTATCGCTCTATTGACGAGAGTCGATAAGGTAGAAGTGTTGCGTTCAGGGCAACTTTGAGGACTTATCGCTCTATTGACGAGAGTCGATAAGGTAGAAGTGTTGCGTTCAGGGCAACTTTGAGGACTTATCGCTCTATTGACGAGAGTCGATAAGGTAGAAGTGTTGCGTTCAGGGCAACTTTGAGGACTTATCGCTCTATTGACGAGAGTCGATAAGGTAGAAGTGTTGCGTTCAGGGCAACTTTGAGGACTTATCGCTCTATTGACGAGAGTCGATAAGGTAGAAGTGTTGCGTTCAGGGCAACTTTGAGGACTTATCGCTCTATTGACGAGAGTCGATAAGGTAGAAGTGTTGCGTTCAGGGCAACTTTGAGGACTTATCGCTCTATTGACGAGAGTCGATAAGGTAGAAGTGTTGCGTTCAGGGCAACTTTGAGGACTTATCGCTCTATTGACGAGAGTCGATAAGGTAGAAGTGTTGCGTTCAGGGCAACTTTGAGGACTTATCGCTCTATTGACGAGAGTCGATAAGGTAGAAGTGTTGCGTTCAGGGCAACTTTGAGGACTTATCGCTCTATTGACGAGAGTCGATAAGGTAGAAGTGTTGCGTTCAGGGCAACTTTGAGGACTTATCGCTCTATTGACGAGAGTCGATAAGGTAGAAGTGTTGCGTTCAGGGCAACTTTGAGGACTTATCGCTCTATTGACGAGAGTCGATAAGGTAGAAGTGTTGCGTTCAGGGCAACTTTGAGGACTTATCGCTCTATTGACGAGAGTCGATAAGGTAGAAGTGTTGCGTTCAGGGCAACTTTGAGGACTTATCGCTCTATTGACGAGAGTCGATAAGGTAGAAGTGTTGCGTTCAGGGCAACTTTGAGGACTTATCGCTCTATTGACGAGAGTCGATAAGGTAGAAGTGTTGCGTTCAGGGCAACTTTGAGGACTTATCGCTCTATTGACGAGAGTCGATAAGGTAGAAGTGTTGCGTTCAGGGCAACTTTGAGGACTTATCGCTCTATTGACGAGAGTCGATAAGGTAGAAGTGTTGCGTTCAGGGCAACTTTGAGGACTTATCGCTCTATTGACGAGAGTCGATAAGGTAGAAGTGTTGCGTTCAGGGCAACTTTGAGGACTTATCGCTCTATTGACGAGAGTCGATAAGGTAGAAGTGTTGCGTTCAGGGCAACTTTGAGGACTTATCGCTCTATTGACGAGAGTCGATAAGGTAGAAGTGTTGCGTTCAGGGCAACTTTGAGGACTTATCGCTCTATTGACGAGAGTCGATAAGGTAGAAGTGTTGCGTTCAGGGCAACTTTGAGGACTTATCGCTCTATTGACGAGAGTCGATAAGGTAGAAGTGTTGCGTTCAGGGCAACTTTGAGGACTTATCGCTCTATTGACGAGAGTCGATAAGGTAGAAGTGTTGCGTTCAGGGCAACTTTGAGGACTTATCGCTCTATTGACGAGAGTCGATAAGGTAGAAGTGTTGCGTTCAGGGCAACTTTGAGGACTTATCGCTCTATTGACGAGAGTCGATAAGGTAGAAGTGTTGCGTTCAGGGCAACTTTGAGGACTTATCGCTCTATTGACGAGAGTCGATAAGGTAGAAGTGTTGCGTTCAGGGCAACTTTGAGGACTTATCGCTCTATTGACGAGAGTCGATAAGGTAGAAGTGTTGCGTTCAGGGCAACTTTGAGGACTTATCGCTCTATTGACGAGAGTCGATAAGGTAGAAGTGTTGCGTTCAGGGCAACTTTGAGGACTTATCGCTCTATTGACGAGAGTCGATAAGGTAGAAGTGTTGCGTTCAGGGCAACTTTGAGGACTTATCGCTCTATTGACGAGAGTCGATAAGGTAGAAGTGTTGCGTTCAGGGCAACTTTGAGGACTTATCGCTCTATTGACGAGAGTCGATAAGGTAGAAGTGTTGCGTTCAGGGCAACTTTGAGGACTTATCGCTCTATTGACGAGAGTCGATAAGGTAGAAGTGTTGCGTTCAGGGCAACTTTGAGGACTTATCGCTCTATTGACGAGAGTCGATAAGGTAGAAGTGTTGCGTTCAGGGCAACTTTGAGGACTTATCGCTCTATTGACGAGAGTCGATAAGGTAGAAGTGTTGCGTTCAGGGCAACTTTGAGGACTTATCGCTCTATTGACGAGAGTCGATAAGGTAGAAGTGTTGCGTTCAGGGCAACTTTGAGGACTTATCGCTCTATTGACGAGAGTCGATAAGGTAGAAGTGTTGCGTTCAGGGCAACTTTGAGGACTTATCGCTCTATTGACGAGAGTCGATAAGGTAGAAGTGTTGCGTTCAGGGCAACTTTGAGGACTTATCGCTCTATTGACGAGAGTCGATAAGGTAGAAGTGTTGCGTTCAGGGCAACTTTGAGGACTTATCGCTCTATTGACGAGAGTCGATAAGGTAGAAGTGTTGCGTTCAGGGCAACTTTGAGGACTTATCGCTCTATTGACGAGAGTCGATAAGGTAGAAGTGTTGCGTTCAGGGCAACTTTGAGGACTTATCGCTCTATTGACGAGAGTCGATAAGGTAGAAGTGTTGCGTTCAGGGCAACTTTGAGGACTTATCGCTCTATTGACGAGAGTCGATAAGGTAGAAGTGTTGCGTTCAGGGCAACTTTGAGGACTTATCGCTCTATTGACGAGAGTCGATAAGGTAGAAGTGTTGCGTTCAGGGCAACTTTGAGGACTTATCGCTCTATTGACGAGAGTCGATAAGGTAGAAGTGTTGCGTTCAGGGCAACTTTGAGGACTTATCGCTCTATTGACGAGAGTCGATAAGGTAGAAGTGTTGCGTTCAGGGCAACTTTGAGGACTTATCGCTCTATTGACGAGAGTCGATAAGGTAGAAGTGTTGCGTTCAGGGCAACTTTGAGGACTTATCGCTCTATTGACGAGAGTCGATAAGGTAGAAGTGTTGCGTTCAGGGCAACTTTGAGGACTTATCGCTCTATTGACGAGAGTCGATAAGGTAGAAGTGTTGCGTTCAGGGCAACTTTGAGGACTTATCGCTCTATTGACGAGAGTCGATAAGGTAGAAGTGTTGCGTTCAGGGCAACTTTGAGGACTTATCGCTCTATTGACGAGAGTCGATAAGGTAGAAGTGTTGCGTTCAGGGCAACTTTGAGGACTTATCGCTCTATTGACGAGAGTCGATAAGGTAGAAGTGTTGCGTTCAGGGCAACTTTGAGGACTTATCGCTCTATTGACGAGAGTCGATAAGGTAGAAGTGTTGCGTTCAGGGCAACTTTGAGGACTTATCGCTCTATTGACGAGAGTCGATAAGGTAGAAGTGTTGCGTTCAGGGCAACTTTGAGGACTTATCGCTCTATTGACGAGAGTCGATAAGGTAGAAGTGTTGCGTTCAGGGCAACTTTGAGGACTTATCGCTCTATTGACGAGAGTCGATAAGGTAGAAGTGTTGCGTTCAGGGCAACTTTGAGGACTTATCGCTCTATTGACGAGAGTCGATAAGGTAGAAGTGTTGCGTTCAGGGCAACTTTGAGGACTTATCGCTCTATTGACGAGAGTCGATAAGGTAGAAGTGTTGCGTTCAGGGCAACTTTGAGGACTTATCGCTCTATTGACGAGAGTCGATAAGGTAGAAGTGTTGCGTTCAGGGCAACTTTGAGGACTTATCGCTCTATTGACGAGAGTCGATAAGGTAGAAGTGTTGCGTTCAGGGCAACTTTGAGGACTTATCGCTCTATTGACGAGAGTCGATAAGGTAGAAGTGTTGCGTTCAGGGCAACTTTGAGGACTTATCGCTCTATTGACGAGAGTCGATAAGGTAGAAGTGTTGCGTTCAGGGCAACTTTGAGGACTTATCGCTCTATTGACGAGAGTCGATAAGGTAGAAGTGTTGCGTTCAGGGCAACTTTGAGGACTTATCGCTCTATTGACGAGAGTCGATAAGGTAGAAGTGTTGCGTTCAGGGCAACTTTGAGGACTTATCGCTCTATTGACGAGAGTCGATAAGGTAGAAGTGTTGCGTTCAGGGCAACTTTGAGGACTTATCGCTCTATTGACGAGAGTCGATAAGGTAGAAGTGTTGCGTTCAGGGCAACTTTGAGGACTTATCGCTCTATTGACGAGAGTCGATAAGGTAGAAGTGTTGCGTTCAGGGCAACTTTGAGGACTTATCGCTCTATTGACGAGAGTCGATAAGGTAGAAGTGTTGCGTTCAGGGCAACTTTGAGGACTTATCGCTCTATTGACGAGAGTCGATAAGGTAGAAGTGTTGCGTTCAGGGCAACTTTGAGGACTTATCGCTCTATTGACGAGAGTCGATAAGGTAGAAGTGTTGCGTTCAGGGCAACTTTGAGGACTTATCGCTCTATTGACGAGAGTCGATAAGGTAGAAGTGTTGCGTTCAGGGCAACTTTGAGGACTTATCGCTCTATTGACGAGAGTCGATAAGGTAGAAGTGTTGCGTTCAGGGCAACTTTGAGGACTTATCGCTCTATTGACGAGAGTCGATAAGGTAGAAGTGTTGCGTTCAGGGCAACTTTGAGGACTTATCGCTCTATTGACGAGAGTCGATAAGGTAGAAGTGTTGCGTTCAGGGCAACTTTGAGGACTTATCGCTCTATTGACGAGAGTCGATAAGGTAGAAGTGTTGCGTTCAGGGCAACTTTGAGGACTTATCGCTCTATTGACGAGAGTCGATAAGGTAGAAGTGTTGCGTTCAGGGCAACTTTGAGGACTTATCGCTCTATTGACGAGAGTCGATAAGGTAGAAGTGTTGCGTTCAGGGCAACTTTGAGGACTTATCGCTCTATTGACGAGAGTCGATAAGGTAGAAGTGTTGCGTTCAGGGCAACTTTGAGGACTTATCGCTCTATTGACGAGAGTCGATAAGGTAGAAGTGTTGCGTTCAGGGCAACTTTGAGGACTTATCGCTCTATTGACGAGAGTCGATAAGGTAGAAGTGTTGCGTTCAGGGCAACTTTGAGGACTTATCGCTCTATTGACGAGAGTCGATAAGGTAGAAGTGTTGCGTTCAGGGCAACTTTGAGGACTTATCGCTCTATTGACGAGAGTCGATAAGGT
This sequence comes from Asparagus officinalis, assembly GCF_001876935.1. NCBI lineage: Eukaryota > Viridiplantae > Streptophyta > Magnoliopsida > Asparagales > Asparagaceae > Asparagus > Asparagus officinalis. Next base: position 14,049,856 of record NC_033797.1, read on the forward strand.
AGAAGTGTTGCGTTCAGGGCAACTTTGAGGACTTATCGCTCTATTGACGAGAGTCGATAAGGTAGAAGTGTTGCGTTCAGGGCAACTTTGAGGACTTATCGCTCTATTGACGAGAGTCGATAAGGTAGAAGTGTTGCGTTCAGGGCAACTTTGAGGACTTATCGCTCTATTGACGAGAGTCGATAAGGTAGAAGTGTTGCGTTCAGGGCAACTTTGAGGACTTATCGCTCTATTGACGAGAGTCGATAAGGTAGAAGTGTTGCGTTCAGGGCAACTTTGAGGACTTATCGCTCTATTGACGAGAGTCGATAAGGTAGAAGTGTTGCGTTCAGGGCAACTTTGAGGACTTATCGCTCTATTGACGAGAGTCGATAAGGTAGAAGTGTTGCGTTCAGGGCAACTTTGAGGACTTATCGCTCTATTGACGAGAGTCGATAAGGTAGAAGTGTTGCGTTCAGGGCAACTTTGAGGACTTATCGCTCTATTGACGAGAGTCGATAAGGTAGAAGTGTTGCGTTCAGGGCAACTTTGAGGACTTATCGCTCTATTGACGAGAGTCGATAAGGTAGAAGTGTTGCGTTCAGGGCAACTTTGAGGACTTATCGCTCTATTGACGAGAGTCGATAAGGTAGAAGTGTTGCGTTCAGGGCAACTTTGAGGACTTATCGCTCTATTGACGAGAGTCGATAAGGTAGAAGTGTTGCGTTCAGGGCAACTTTGAGGACTTATCGCTCTATTGACGAGAGTCGATAAGGTAGAAGTGTTGCGTTCAGGGCAACTTTGAGGACTTATCGCTCTATTGACGAGAGTCGATAAGGTAGAAGTGTTGCGTTCAGGGCAACTTTGAGGACTTATCGCTCTATTGACGAGAGTCGATAAGGTAGAAGTGTTGCGTTCAGGGCAACTTTGAGGACTTATCGCTCTATTGACGAGAGTCGATAAGGTAGAAGTGTTGCGTTCAGGGCAACTTTGAGGACTTATCGCTCTATTGACGAGAGTCGATAAGGTAGAAGTGTTGCGTTCAGGGCAACTTTGAGGACTTATCGCTCTATTGACGAGAGTCGATAAGGTAGAAGTGTTGCGTTCAGGGCAACTTTGAGGACTTATCGCTCTATTGACGAGAGTCGATAAGGTAGAAGTGTTGCGTTCAGGGCAACTTTGAGGACTTATCGCTCTATTGACGAGAGTCGATAAGGTAGAAGTGTTGCGTTCAGGGCAACTTTGAGGACTTATCGCTCTATTGACGAGAGTCGATAAGGTAGAAGTGTTGCGTTCAGGGCAACTTTGAGGACTTATCGCTCTATTGACGAGAGTCGATAAGGTAGAAGTGTTGCGTTCAGGGCAACTTTGAGGACTTATCGCTCTATTGACGAGAGTCGATAAGGTAGAAGTGTTGCGTTCAGGGCAACTTTGAGGACTTATCGCTCTATTGACGAGAGTCGATAAGGTAGAAGTGTTGCGTTCAGGGCAACTTTGAGGACTTATCGCTCTATTGACGAGAGTCGATAAGGTAGAAGTGTTGCGTTCAGGGCAACTTTGAGGACTTATCGCTCTATTGACGAGAGTCGATAAGGTAGAAGTGTTGCGTTCAGGGCAACTTTGAGGAAAGTAGGGTTTAAATTCTGAGAAGACTTTGTCAGATATTTTGTTTTAAACTGCGCCAAAGTTTTAAAACTCAAGCCACATATTTTCCGAAATATCTGATTCTGGGAACAGGGGTACCCCCTGCGTTCATACTCTTGAATTGAGCTGCGTATTTTTGAAAGAACGCATCTCCAAACTGCTGCGTTTGGGTCTGGTTCGCTTGCCTTTTGGACGCAGGGTCTTGTCCTGCGTCTTATCAGAAGCCCAAGCGGCTATAATGATGACGAAGAGTCCCTATTGGGGCGGGAGTCTTGGAACTCTGCCCTTTCATTATAAATAGGGCTGATTAGTCATGTCAAGAGGCTTTAACGTTTAAGCTTCTTTCTTGAACTCCCAAACGAGTTTCTTCTCGTTATTTCTAAAAACTGTTCAGCAGTTTCGTTTCATCTTCCAGTGATGGCCCCCAAGAGATCTCGCTCGAGCGATGACGACGAGACGGTGCACCCTATCCCGCCGTCAAGGAAGATTTTCGGGTCCTTTTCCTGGCCGACGTCGACGCCTCCCGCGCCTGGTCATCGAGGTAAGTCCCGCTGCCTTCTTCGTTCCAGGCATTCTTCATCAATGGGTTTTCTTGAAACTCTCTAGATGAGTTCTGGTTGATGATGACGAATAGAATTCGTCGTTTCAATCTTGAATGTGCATAGAGTTCGCATTTCTCTTGATGAGAACTGTTCATCTTCTTGACTGAAAGAACTTCTTGTGTCCACTGTAATGGTGAAGAATCAAACCCTTGATGTTGAACACACGGAGAAATTTCTGTGTTTGTTGATAAGATTTGTTTGTTTTAAGTACGAACAATCATTCATGTGTTCTTTGGGTCTTGCATGCGGATGCAGGTTTCCGTGTTTACTGATAAGATGAAGAGATTAATCTTCCAATCTGGAACACAAGCAGAAGTCCTGCGTTCATGGCTATTGAACGCAAGTTTAACTTTCTTGCGTTCAGGGTGAACCTAACGCATGTTTAGACTTGCTGCGTTTGTCTCCATCTATTTTGCTAACTTTGCTTTAGCTTGTACGCCAGGTGGGGCTTCTGTTGCCGAACCTCTTGTCATATCTGATGATGAAGGAGCAGAGGATCCTCTTATTCCACCCATCTCTGTGATCTTCCCGCACGAGGACTTCGAGCGGGTGTGTGATGAGAAGGTTCGTCTGTTTCCCCATTCTGTTCTTTTTCTTTCCAGACGTTTAGAAAACTTGGTGAGGCAAGCTTTCTGCATTGTAATGCACGGGTGGGGCTCTTTCTCTGAGTTTCGAGCGCCTATTGTGGAAGGGTTGAAAGCTCTTGCGGAAGTCAGTCCCTTCTATGCTAAGCGCTTTGACGAGACGATATATCGATACTCGGGGGCCGCTCGTTATCTAGAGGAGTTGCAGTACACAGACTTGGAGTCTAAAATCCAATGGGCCATCGGCGACGCTATGCTGAAGGAGGCAATTGCTGCTAAGGTTCGAGCCTCAGATATTTCAGAGAAGAAGGCTCGTATCTGGAGCTTGCAGAAGCGACGTCATCAAGCCAAGGCCAGACTGAATGCAGGGGAGATAACTCAGGGAGAGTTCAACCTTGAGGATGCTACTCTCGCATCAGAAGTTCAAGCTGAGAAGGAGGCTGTCGAAGTGCTAAAGCAAGAGGCCTCTGCTGCTGCTGCAGTTCCTGATGCTGAGCTTCACAAGAGAATTAGGGAAGGAGTGCTGGCGAAGCATGAAAAATCCATATCTAATACAGAAGCTTATCTTATGAGTTTTTCTTTACTTTAAATCCCAGCAACTCTTGTTTTGATTTTGTAATAACTCTATGTTGTTTTCTTCAAACACTTATCATCTGCATGAAATATGTTGCCGCTATTTTCCTTGCATATTTCTGTGTTTGTCTGGAATGTTGCAGTCTTGTTGTGATGTTGGAACTTCTGCAAGTTATTCCTTTATGTTCATATGATCTGAACGCAGGCTCATTGAGGACATCTAGCTTTGTTTGACCTCGACTTCAAGACTTGGATGATGGTCATAAGTCTGGTCTTTTAGAAAAACCTGATTTCTTCTAGTTTGTAGAATACCTCCTGGAGGTTGAAACGATCATGTTGCACGTTCATTGGTGTGAACGCAGTGTCAGATTCTGTAGCTGTAGGGCTTGAAACGCAGCTGTAGCCATGTTTTGAACGCAACCGGAGGACTTGCGTTCAGGTGGACTGAACGCAGGCTTTATCAAGGACGCATGGTTCATACAGGTCTGAACGCAGCTCTGAGATTTGAGCTGTGTTCAGACAAGTCTGACGCACTCCGACTTGTCACGGATCCCCTTTGTTGTTGTTTGGGGTAATTTCTGGAAGTTGAAATGACTACGCTGTGCGTTCGTTGGTGTAAACGCAGCATCAGGTTCTGCAGCTGTAGGTCTTGAAACGCAGCTGTAGACATGTTTTGAGTGTAGCCATAGGACTTGCGTTCAGGAGAGCTGAATGTAATCAAAATTGAGATCTTTTCTCGAAACAGATTATGCTGATAGCTATCTGAAAGACTTTGAAAAATTCTTTTATTAAAATGAACTTTAAATCGTCAGAGGTGTAGTGTTAACTTGACGACATACAAAGTAGAAGAACTTATTTGTTCAGACAAACATTTGATGAGCAACCCCCAGCTAAGCTCAAGAAACTTGTAGCTTACGGGTAATATTGCTTGAGAAATTTTCCATTAATCGGCATCATAAGTCTGTCGCCTTTCTTGTTGATGAGACGATAAGCTCCGTTGGAATAGACTGTCTCAACAACAAAGGGTCCTTCCCATTTGGGATTGAACTTCCCCTTGGTTTTGTGGGTCATTACCATGGGTCGTCGATTAGCCAGAACTAAATCGCCTTTCTTGAAAATCCGTTCCTTAACCTTTTTGTTGTAGGCTTTAGAAATACGGGCTTGATATAGTTCGATCTGTTGTTGAGCCTGAAGTCGTTTGTCGTCTAAGGCTTCAAGCTCTTGCAGACGTCGCTCGTGTTTCTCTTCATCTGTCAATCCGGTTGCGATAGCGACTCTTAATGAAGGAATTTGGATTTCTAATGGCAGTACGGCCTCACAGCCGTATACCAAAGAAAACGGCGTAGCTCTTGTAGGGGTCCTTACTGTTGTACGGTAGGCCCACAAACATTCACCGAGTCTTTCGTCCCAATCGCGTCGGCTCTTGGACACGAACTTTTTGAGGAGCTTCACGATAGTTTTGTTAAAAGCCTCTGCAAGGCCGTTTGCCGGCGGATAGTATGCCGTGGATGCGACACTTTGGATGCGAAATTTATCACAGAATCTCTGAAATCCAAAGCTAACGAATTGTGTCCCGTTGTCGTGAACTATTCGTCTCGGGACTCCAAAGCGATATACGACATGATGTTTAATGAACTTGATCACGTTCTTTGTCTTGACTTCTTTTAGCGGGATTGCCTCCGCCCATTTGGAGAAATAGTCGGTCACGGCCAGAATGAACCGGTGTCCTTTGGAAGTCGGAGGAGAAATTGGTCCCACGATATCCATGCCCCACATTTCAAATGGCCAAGTTGCAGATGTAGGATGCAAATTACTTGGCGCTTGATGGATAAAATCGCCATGAATTTGACATTCGTGGCAATGTCTGGCGTAGTCCACCGCGTCTGCGAACATCTTCGGCCAATAATAACCAATTCGTCGAAGACGATCGCCTAACTTAGCTCCAGGCTGATGAGCTCCGCACATTCCGTCATGAGCTTCCTTAAGAGCTTCTTTTGCCTCCTTCCGGGAGAGACATCGAAGCAAAATTCCATCATGTGATCTACGATACAGGGTTTGAGAAACTGCATCGTAATAGAATTGGAGGGCCTTCCGTTTGATAGTGGCCGCTTCCTTGTGGTCATCGGGCAAAATTCCGTATATAGCATAATCGATGTACGGGAATCGCCAATCTCTAGCTTCTAATTCCATCGAGGTTGTACAGACTTCTCTTATTGATGTCTCCTCTGAGCTTTCCTCTGTAGGAATCCTGAAACAGCATAATTCGCGTCCTGCAACTGAGATAGTAGTCTCAGCCCCTGGGGGTAATGCTAATGAGGTTGCTAAAGAGGCTAATGCATCTGCATAAGCATTCTGAGCTCGCGGGATGTACTCAATAAAGAAGCCCTCGAACTTCTTAGCTTGCTCTAGCACTGCGAAGTAGTACGGGATCAAGTCTTCATGGCGTACTTCATATTCCCCCCGGATTTGATTGACGATGAGCTGGGAGTCACCGTAAGCTTCAAGGCGCTGAACATTAAGTCCCTCAGCAAATTGCATTCCTAATAATAGGGCATTATATTCGGCTACATTGTTGGTGCAGGGTTTGATTAGGGAAAATCCTCTTGGTATTATGTGACCATTCGGGGAGACGAGCACTACCCCCACTCCTGCAGTAATTGCTCCATGAGGATTCGCTCTGGATGCCCCGTCGAAGAACAACTTCCACACCTGCGTGGTTTCTTGAGTAACGCAAGTTTCAGCAACTTCATCTGGCAATTCTTCATACAACTTTGATGTTCCCGTCACTGGATGATCGGCTAAGAAGTCTGCCAATGCTTGACCCTTGACTGCCTTTTGCGGCATGAATTGCATATCATATTGTGACAGGAGGATGGCCCATTTTGCAAGCCGGCAATTTAGAGATGATGGTTTGGTCATCAGAACTCTTAAGGGATTCACCTTAGAAATGACATGAATTGTCTGTCCAACTAGGTAATGTCGCATCTTCTGAACTGCGAATACCAAGGCGAGACATTCTTTTTCGACTGGATTGTACCGGTGTTCGGCTCCCATCATAGTCCTGCTTAAATAGTAGATGGCCTGCTCCTGCCCTTGATCGTTATTCTGTGCTAACAAAGCACCAAGAGAGTGTTCCATGGCTCTTACATACAACAGGAATGGTTTCCCTGATATTGGAGCCACGAGAACAGGCGGTTGAGTGAGATATCTCTTAATCTCCTCGAATGCTTTTTGACATTCTCCATCCCAAACAAAGGATATTCCTTTCTTCATGAGTTTAGAGAAAGGTTGGCAACGCCCTGAAAGATTTGATATGAACCTTCGAATGTAGGCCAGTCTGCCTTGCAAACCTCTGAGCTCTTTGAGATTCTTTGGAGGTGGCATGTCTTGGATGGCACGCACTTTCTCTGGATCAAGAGAAATTCCCTTGGAAGTAACGATAAATCCCAGGAATTTTCCACTTGAAACTCCGAGGAACGATTTTGTCGGGTTCATCTTCAGCTGATGTGCTCGCATGATTTCGAACATTGTCTTCAGATCTGCAAGATGATCGTCTTTACATTGACTCTTTACTGCTATGTCATCAACGTAGCACTCGATCTTCTTTCGTAGATGTTCGTGAAAGATCGTGTTCATTGCACGTTGATAAGTTGCACCTGCATTTTTCAGGCCGAAGGGCATCACTGTGTAGCAATACACCCCCAGTGGTGTTCTAAAGGCAGTATGCTTTTCGTCATCTGGGTGCATCTTGATTTGATTATACCCAGAGAATCCGTCCATAAAAGACATCCTTTCGTATCCGCAAGTGTTGTCGATCATGACATCAGTAATAGGAAGAGGAAACTCGTCTTTTGGACAAGCTGCGTTAAGATCGCGGAAATCAATGCATATCCGGACCTTACCGTTTTTCTTGGGAACTGGAACAATGTTGGCTACCCAGTCTGGGTGTTGTTCTTCCCTGACAAAACCTGAGTCTATAAGCTTTTTAACTTCTGACTCGATTGATTCCATGATCTCTGGACGAAACCTGCGTTGTTGTTGTTTAACGGGTTTTACATCCGGATCGATGTTGAGACGATGCATAGCGACCTTTGGGTCAAGGCCGGGCATATCCTCATAATTCCAGGCGAAGACATCTATATACTCTCGGATGAGAGATATAAGATTCTCTTTTTCGGATGATGATAAGTCTTCCGCGATAAAGATAGGTTTGGGGTTGGATTCGTCTCCCATGTTGATCTGGATCACTTTATCTTCGGTGGGTGGTTCGCGTTGTTCAAAACACATGTCCCATAAGATGTTGAGGCGTTTGATCCAAGGATCGTCGGTGAATTCGATTAATTCTTCATCACCCCCTGCGTCTTCATCCGGATGACTGGTTGAAGTCATGTTTACAGTCAGACTTTTAAAGAAGGGTCCAACACTGACGTCAGATTCACAGGAAGATATTCTAGATGAATGATTTTGGCCCAGATAGTTACTGATTTCATCTTCTGAGGCGGAGGGAGTTGTGACATAACCTAAACCACTTCTGGTTTTGTGGTAATAATCTTGAGGTTTTCCTTCAGGGGCTAGAGACATTCGGACTGGGGTTCGTCTACCTTTCCCGAAATTCAGACCCTGTTTTTCATTAAAATTATACCCCATTCGTTTCATCAATTGGATGGAATTGGGTTCGTGATAATGAAACTGAGGAACTCCATCGTCTTCCTCTGAACTTCCTCGCTTAAGTTGTTCGGGTTTGACTCTGCCGAACTGGATCGGCTTCTGCCCTTTCCTTTTGGACGGGACTTTGTAGAAAGCCTTTTGTGCGTCTTCCACTTCTTCATCGGAAGCGAAAGATGACTTGATTGGCATTGTTAGACATGCCTCTGTGCACAATGCGTGCCATGAGTGGGTACCTGCATCACGATCATTTACTATTTGTCCAACTTTAAAGGATTCGTCAGACAAGTACGCCAAAATAAAATCTTCATTAATGCACCATTCGCCCTCACTCGGTACATTATTATTGTTCTCGACTGAACCAATTACATCAAAGTTTAACTCCCATGGACAATTCCCTTGCGGATCTGGCTCGACATCAGCTTCATTGCCACTGTCAACATCTTCTTTCTCCTGAGATTCCAAGTAGAAAACAGAGTCGGTGTGAAAGTTTTCTACCCCTCGGAAAGGATATTTTTCCGCAATCAGGGTTCGAACTTCTCCCTCATCATTAGCATATTTCATGACCTGATGTAGGGTAGACGGGACAATGCGGTTTGCATGTATCCATGGTCGTCCTAGCAAAAGATTGTAGGACGTGTCCGCATCTATGATGTAGCATGCTACTTCAGACTTAAGATCTCCGATCTGGCACCTGAGTTTGATCTTCCCTAGGGGTCGAGTACTGTTGGCGTTGAAACCAAAGATAGTGGTCTGGGTAGTGTGCAACCGATGCATAGGAATCCCTAAAACCTGCATGACCCTGTAAGGCATAATGCTGAGTGCGGAGCCCGGGTCAACCTGGACACGACTGATTTCAGAAGATCCGATATACCCTGTGTAGTACAGTGGTCGGTCATGTTCGTGTTTGACCTGCATGTCTTCTTGTGTGAATGATATGCAGGGTAGACTTCTCGCCGCTTGCAGGCATTGCAGACAAGTTTGATCATCAGAAGGTTCAGGAACTGGAATGACTTGGGTGATGAAGCTCTCTGTATTCTTCAATGCCTCAATGAGAGCTTCCTTGGTGGTTTTGGACAACCTCAGGAGCTCGTATAGAGTGATTCTGGCCGGTATGTTGGCCAACTGTGCCATGACATTGAATTGGAAGGGAGTGCTCGACTCCCCATGTTCCGGGTAGAGATTTCTGTTGAAACGGAGTTCTTTTTGTTTCCCTTTATCAGCCGGCTTTTTCGGGACAGAACCCCCAGCGTCTTGGGGCTGTTCCTCGACTTCTTGAGCATTCTGGCCGTAATCTTTCAAGTAAGTCTTTCCAGACCGAGTACCAGGGTTATCCCCCGGGTATGCTGCCAGGGCAATCCTCTCCTCTTCTGAATCTGTAAGGGTTTTGAGGTGGTCATCGTTCTCAGTAACGGAAGGGCTAATCATGTTAGAAGACTTAGCCTTGCTTCCTTTCTTCTTGGACCAGGTATTCGTCCACTGTTGGTCCTCCACTAAATCAGGGTGGACCCACATGATTTCTCCTTTGGAGGTTGTGAGGGGTACCAACCCCCTGTCCTTCTGATTGTGTAAGTCGGTGTTTTTCAGGTGCATCTCTCCTTTATAGACGGGAATGACACCATCTGCAGCAGCTACAGGGGGAAAGTCACCGAACTGGACCGCAATCAGGTTAGTGATGTCCCAAGAACCTGTGATAGCGACAGTAATTGGGGTCATCTATCTTCCCTGCTTCATCTGGTTTTCTGATTTCAGGAAGCTGCAATTTATTGTTCTTCCGAAGTAGTTGGAACAGAGTGTCCACATGCTCTTCTTTGAACGAATACTGCTTGGGTACTCTTTGTTGATTGGGCGTCTTGCCTTGCTTAGTAGGCGGCGGTACTTGCGTATAGTCAGCTGCTAATGTCTCCTTTCCCTTAGACCGCTGGGCATTGTTCTGATTGCGTTGTTGCTGCGGTTTGGGTTGTGGCTCTTCTTCAGCTTTTATCCGAGCGACGATCTCTTCAGCTTGCTCCCCTTGTGAAACTAGTTGTCTCCAAGAGCGACATTCTGCTACTCCCATCTGGGCGAGGAGCTGAGTCTGCAGGTTGTGCCTGCAAGTTTCAACTAGAGTTGATTGGGTCATACCTGATGGGCATCGCAATGCCATGCTACGGAACCTTTCCACATAGGCTTTAATAGATTCTCCCTTCTTTTGCTTTGTGGCGAGAAGAGTAGGAACCGAAACCTCTGTGTCATCTTCGAAGAATCTGGCCAAGAAAAGCCTTTCCAGATCTACCCATTTCTGGATTGATCCAGCAGGCAGTTTCATAAACCATTCAAAGGCCACCCCTTTAAGAGTGCCGATGAACAAGCGCGTCAGAATGGCATCATTGGCTACCACATCTCCTGTCTGAGACTTGAAGTAGTAGATATGCTGATTTGGTGACCCTGTACCGTCGAAAGGTTGTAGCGTTGGAGCCTTAAACTTTGGTGGGTAGGGAGCCGTATCCCATTCTGCAGGGTAGGGCCGTATCACTCCTTCCTCACGAAGCTCGCTTCTGTTGGCCATTGCATTAAGGCGGGCTTCTAGCTTGTCGACTTTGGTTAACTGAGGATGCGGCTCCTTTTCCATCTCCTTCTCATTGTCAGAAGAAGAATCTAAGTTGTGAGTCTCACGATCTGAGTGTTCGTGCACCTTCTGCTTTCCTTTTGACGTAGTCCTCCGGGAAGACTCGGGTTTTTGCCCTTTTTCAGCGAGAAATTGGACGAACATATCCTTCAATTGGAGAAGTGTCTCCTGTTGTGCCTGGAGCATGGTATGATGTTCATCCACTCTTTTAGCTATGTCCTCGGGATTCGTCGTCATGTAAACAGAAACTTTTTGTGCTCCAACAGAGCTTGAAGATTGAGATTCAGCTATTGCCGAATGTTCATCACTTGTCGTAATCCCTTGGGCTAACCTTTGGTAATTAACCGGGCGGATAGCTCCAGTCCGTGACCGGGTATGTCGATATACCCCTTCGAACTCGTCGCAAATTTCTCGAACGGTCGGGGAATGGCTTCTTTCTGATTCATCGGAACTGGGACACGGGGCTTTTCCTCTACTGGTCATGTTGATGGTAACCTGAGGGTATTCAGCTTCAGAAACTTTCTTCTTTTGACGTCGTCGTTTGGTAGGTCTTGCGACGTCAGTCAATCTGTCGAATACAGATCTGCGAGGTTCAGGAATACAACAGTGACATTCGGAAAGGACTGTTGAAATAAGCCGTTCGCAATGACATGGATGGGCTGCTCGTTGCGTTGGCTTTTCTCTGGAAAGCAATTCTCGCAAATCTGAGACCCGAGGACAGTTCTTCATCGGGGATGAAACTCCCTGTTCTTGAGTGGGTGAAATTGGTTCTTGTTGAACCTGACGGACCCTATTGCATTCGGGCGTCGAAGCGTGAGGGTCGCGTTTTGATTTATAAACACTAGGCCTTGGCCTGCGTTTAGTTGAAGGAACAGACCCTTTAGGGTCTTGTTTTGTTTGGACGCACTCTTGAGGTGCTTGTTTTCCCTTAACAGGGCTGTGCTTTGATTGGACAACGCACCACTGAGGGTCGCGTTTAAGTTGAATCACCCGAGGTTTGTAATTGGATTCATTACCTCGAAGTGTGCGTTCTGGAGTATGGACGCAATGCTTGTGCAGATCTTCGGAGACGCAATCCTTGCGTTGGACTCGGGATTGATTTTCTCGGAGGTGTGCTCGTCGGATGGACCTTCTTCGTCGTCGAGCAGCGTTTTTCTTGGCTTGTTTCAAAGCCTTAGTATCAGCAACACCGGCGTTGATTGTGCCTATCTCTGTCATAGGCCTTTTACAACCAAGTACACGCTGTGTCGACATAGGCGTGTGATCTTCGGTTTGCAGAGCGAGCTTGAGGCTTTGGCCAAAGGAGAGGACTTTCTTTGGCGTCTCAACAGCAGTTAAGACTTCTTTAGAGCTCTTACAAGCATCTCGCCTAGCCTTAGGGCTGAGCGATCCGGAAGAGAGAGCCTCCTCGTATTTGGCTTGGTCAAATTCCACGACCAAGGTTTCCACGGTTGTTCCAGTGAGGTGAACGTCGGATTGCGCCACCACCTCTTCGTCAGAGAAGCTAGTCCCCAGCGGAGTCGCCATCTTTTGTTTGTGGGAAATTTTGTAATAAAAAGAATATAAGGAAAGAATTGCGTTTGATTTTATTCTCTCTAACTGCTTAGAAAAAGAATGATTACAACTCTCTCAACTCTCGATTACAATTTGGATTCCTAGTTACAAAAGAGAAGAGAATGATCTGGATTCTCCCCTTTGTTTAATTCTGGGTTCTTCACGGTAGCGATGAGATGCCTCCCTCGAATGCTTGCGTCGAGTTTGCTTCTCGTTGACGATCCGAATATCTATACTTCACTGGAACAACTGTCTTGGCCGGTTGATAACTCTTGTCGAGTTTTGTGATTCAGAACAAGTAACAAACTCTAATGATAGAGTTGTTGGAACCGAAAATAATTCGGTTAATAAGCCAAATATCGATGGTTTAGAGATCCTCCGTTTGTTGATTTCCCAGACTGTGTAAGGAGTCAATCCTCCTTTTTCTGATTCTGGAAGATTTGATCGAAAGATCCCCCTCCGATTAATGAAAAGAAATCTCTCTTGATCTGATTATCAAAAATCCGATCTCCCCAATCCAAAAAAAGAGATCCTTTACTCTGTTGAGTTTGTTGCTATTTATAGGGGGATTAGGGGTGTAACTGCCCCCATAATCCGCGCCTAAATGGGGGTTTAGTTACCCCATTAGTCGGGTGTAACAACCCACTAAAGCCACTCCTCAAATCGTGGGTGAAGAACAGCTTCGAAGTTGTTAGATCACGTTTGAATGAGTCAGAACCTTAACCTGCGTTCTGGCGGTGATTGAGCTGCGTTTGGCAGCGACTGACGGGCTGCGTTGGGCAGTGATGGATGAGTTGCGTCGGCAGCGGTTGATAAGCTGCGTTGGGCAGCGATTGATAAGCTGCGTTGGGCAGCGATGGAGCTGCGTTCGAGCTGTGCTGGGCAGCGATTGGAGCTGCGTTCGAGCTGTGCTTGGCAGCGATTGGAGCTGCGTTGGGCAGCGATGGAGCTGCGTTCGAGCTGTGCTTGGCAGCGATTGGAGCTGCGTTCGAGCTGTTGATTGTTGTAGTATTTAGATTTCTCTGTCTTTATATATGGATGACACCAAAGACCGGTAAAGAAGGTCTTATTCAGGCCATTTGTGACAATTGAGGCATCTCAATAACGCTTTATCAACTGCAGGTCATGATCTCCACTGAGTGTGTCGAATATCATTACACTGCTCATCAGCACCTCTAATGGTTGCTAACATGATATCAGTCATGTTGTTGTCGCAGCCATCAAGATCAATCATCTCACATAAGAAGCTGCATTCGTGTTTATAGCTGTTGAAGCGGCGTAGGTGATTGAATCGGTGTAGTGTCTTGATGATGGTACGCGGGGAGGACTTCCACGTCTTGGTTTGAAGAGATCGTCGATTTGTAATCCTTTCTGTCAGAATATTGCTAAAGACTGTCATTTTGTAATCTTTGCTTTAACTCTTTGACATGTGAAAATCTTCGAATTGTAGCCTTCTGGAAGTCGTCAGATTGTAATTTCCATTATCAGTGTTTGATGGAGACTCAGCTATCCATTGTGATTTTTAGACAGCCTACAGTCACATCCCACAATTCAAGGAGAAGTCGAGCTGTCCTTCTTTTATTTAAAAGCCCCTTCCAGCACGATGGAAGAGAGGTCGCAAAACTTGGAGAAAAAAGAGTTGAGACCAAGCTGTTAGCAAATCCTTGCATTACAGCACTGCTGCCTAGTTCCGAGCTCCGATCGCCGACGAACTAAGCAGACCCGAACTCCATTGCCCCGAGCTTCTACTGCGAACTGAAGCTCTCCAGCAACCTCATTCAAACGGTCCAAGGGAAGCAGACTCGACCCGAGCATCGAGCGAAGCGTCCTATAGCCACCTAAAGTCCCCACACAAAACAAAGAGGCCCTTCCCTCTGCTTCTGTTGTAAACATTTGATTTGTTAGTTTGTAATAAGCTTTCTTATAAATACAAACGAAACTCCTTTCTTCGGAAGAATCAAATTTTCACCCTACACTGAGCTTTTTCCTCTTCCTCGCTTTTTAGATTGTTTCCTTTATCTAGTTGTGTCTAGGATCATCATTTTATCTATGTATATCATGTATCCTAAACGAACTAGAATTAGTAGGGGTGAAAACTATGCATCTCAAGTTTCTAATTATGAACGCTACCTCTGTAGTTCTGCTATGATTGAAAAATATTGTAATATTTGTCAACTAAACATATTTCCAGGTAGATTCATAAATTTCGAGGATCTTTCAAATTTCCAGTTGCACACCTACTTTCATAATGTGGGGTTGCATGATTTATTGTCTCACACTCGTCAAGTGCCATATTATCTGAACCTCATTCATCTATTTTACACAAATTTAGTACTTAAAGAAACTGATGATGAAACCCTAATCATTATGAAAGTACCCTAGAGGGGAGGGGGTGAATAGAGTAATTGCTAATCTAATCCGATTTTAATGCCAAATTAAAATTTACTAAAAATATCCTAGCAATATGATGTGTACAAGTAATATATGCAAGGATATAGAAATAAACAAAGGGCGATATAAACGTGAGACAAAAGGCGATATGAAAGTATACAAGAGAAAGAGTGAACCAATGTCAAACTCAAACACAAATAAATGATCACAGAGTTCGGTCGACCCATGACCTACATCTCCGCTCCTCACCCTTGAGGAGAATCTTCATTATATCACAAAAAATACTACACAATCGGCTTTCAACGCTCACCGATAAACGTTTACAACTCACACAATTATCAATACATAATACACTCCTTTAAGTGTTGGTCTAGCCCGTGCCACCTTCCTCGAGTGCTCGGAATTACAACATCTTCCTAGGATTTACAATCGACGCCACTCCTCTTGGAATTAACCCCGTCTCTCACCAACCACTTCTCTAAGTATCTTTGTATATTACAATGTGTCCTCTCAACAATAAGGCTCAAATACAAAGGATTGTTCTCTAACAATAATGAGAACAAAGTTCTAAGTTCACTCTCAAAGATACAACCCCACAACCCAAAATATACTATATGAGAAAAATATTTAAGCTCAAGGAGTGTGTGTGTGTAACCAATGAGTATGTAGGCTGTCTAAAAATTACTGCAGATAGCTGATCCTCATCAAATACCGATGATAAAAGTTACAAATTGATAGCTTCCAGAAGGTTACAATTTAAAAAATTTCACGTAGATCGATGAAGTTTACAATCTGACGACCTTCACAACAACCGATGAAAAGCTCTAATTCAATAGCGTTCATAATCAACATCGGGAGTTATAATCTGATGACTCTTATATTTTCAAGGAGCCAAGACGAAGGTTACAAGATGACGATCTTTGCAACGCTCACACAAAAGAGACTACAAATTGATGGTCTCTTCAAATCAAAACATAAATATCTCTCAAGCTGTAAGGAATTTGGCGAAATGGACGGAAGCAAACTAAACCCTTTGAGTGGGTTTGGTCGGCTCCGTCTTGTCAAGATAGTCAATTTTCATATATAATTTATCCAATTCTGACTTACAGTTTGAAAGTTATGATATGTTCTTCGCAGCAAGCCATGTTCTGAAGTCCGTCTGCAAAATAGGACTTCGCCTGAATATTAGACTTCGCTTGAAGCTCTCCAAGCTCGTCTGAGGCTCGCCTCTGCGTTCCAGAGTCGAAACAATTCAACCACTACGTTCTCATCAACAAAATGCAGCGTTTTTAACCGCTAACCTAGCAAAAATGCAGCGTTCTTAAGCCATAGACGCAGTTCATATTCAGCCACGGACGCAGCTCAAATCCAGCCGCTAATGCAGCTTCCAAACACTACGTTTGAATGCCACTAACGCAGCACAAACATAGCTTCTAGGCACTGCGTTCACAACTGCTGACACAGCTCAAATCCAGCCGCTAACGTAGCTTCTAGACCATGCATTCGAACGCAGGTTCACATCCAGAATGCAAATCATTGTGTTTGACTCACTCAAACGGTTACACCCCAAAATCCCTTATAAATAGCTAAAAATTTAGCTTAGTTGGGGGCGGCTTCGGATCCTCTTTGCGGTAGCAAAGAAGGGATCTTGTGGCAGATCATAAAAGGAGCTGGAATTTTGGAGATCTAAAGGTGCTTTGAAGGAGAAGGTCGGCATTCTTCCTTCAACAACCGAGAGCATCTTCTGGTTCAGCAACAGAGATCTTGGAGCTGTTATCCTTGGTTTATTAACTGATTCAGTTCAAATCAACTCTTTTACAGAGTTTTAAACTCATTCTGAGTTCCTAAACTCGTGTTGGAATTTTGGGGAGATCGGCATTCATCCTTGAAATATTCTTCGGCAACAGAAATCCTTAGAGATTTGTTGCTTAGCTTTAAAATTGATCTTTGGTTTAAAATAACACTTTTACAGAGTTTCAAACTCATTCTGAGTTCCTAAACTCATTAAGAGTTATTTCTTAAACTCGCAACACAAGTTCTCTACGACATCAAATCCGAGAGGAATAGACTTTGTTCCAACAAGGTGAAACGTCGAATCGTCAATGAGAACCAAACTCGACACGAGTTTCGAGGGAGGCATCTCATCGACACCAAGAAAAACCCAGTTTTAAACAAAGGGAAGGATATCCGTCGATCTTTCTCTCTTTTATAAATTGGGAATCCGATACAAGAAGATTGTAATTTCTTTTTCTAAGTTGTTAGAGAGAGATTGCATTGAAAGAATTGTAATTAATTTTTTTCTAAGTCTGTTAGAGATATGCAAATTCAGTTCTTCGTTTTCTTTTTTTAATTCTCCCCCCCACTAACAGAGTATAAATAAAACCAAGATCAAATTAATCTAGCAAAAATATATGAAAAACGATAATAATAATTTGCTAGAAGAAAGGAGATTAGAAAATTTCTCCAATAAACAAGAGAGGTAGAAATTTGAGGTAGATATCCCCAAATACGTTCTAGCAATTCTTCTCTTGTAAAACACAAATGAAACACTTTTATTTATCTTTGAAACTCTTAAAAACTTGTAAAACTTGTTCTAAACTTCCATAAATGAAACTAAGTGTTGAGGACTATATATAGTCTCTCAACATATAAGCCCAAACTAGAGGAAAGTACAAAAAACGAGGCAAAATCCATAAAAGACAAAAATAGGAAAAACTAGTCGTTATTGCAACGGATACAATATCGATCGACTGCTGGCCATGCGTCGGTCGACCGAAGGATAGCTATCGGTCGACTGATACATGTGTATCGGTCGACTAATGACCCTGAAAAAATAAATGCTAAAAAACTTCTCTGGTTGGTCGATTGATGATCTCACCTCAGTCGACTGATTTACTGTCGTCGGTTGACTGATGGAGTATTGTCGGTCTACCGATTGACAGATATCCAGACACTGAATTTTTCCAAAAACATGAATTTGTAAAATCAGTTTAACATAGTAAATAAACTCCAAAAATGATAAAACTTTAGAAAATGTTTATAAACATGAAATATAACATGTTAGAAAAAGAATTTCTCAAATTACATTTTCTATTTGTAAAAACTAATTTATTTTGTAAACTGTTCAAGAATACGAAATCGTCAAAACTCGATTTTGATGAAATCATTCCAAACAAATTTTGAAACACTTATGAATAGATTAATAGACTTGAGGAAAGATATAAAATAGTGTAATCAAGTCTTTAATCCATAAACACATTATTTTTCAAAACCAAGATGATAAATATGAAATGAGTATGTATGTATATACATATAACTATTTGTTTCATATTTATATGAATAAAATTGAAGGCTATAAAACGAAAACGTGCATGTGTAAAAAAGTTGAGCTTTGAGTATTAACACATAGAGTATACAACTAAATTAGAAATAATATACCCAAGCTAAAAGTCTTCATTTGAGCTTGATGTTGGACGATTCTCAACTTGGTAGGGGATGAAGCACGATCTCGTATTTGACTTGAATTGTAACGGCTTCACTCCAATTTCATTCTATCCTCCAATGGATATGATCGTGTAGGCGCAAGTCCAACCAACCTCCGACAGAGAATCTTTGTGTTGAATACATAACAAGCAAACACAAACACTTGACAAACGATGTTCGGAATTGTTTGTTAATTATCAAAACTAGATTAGATAGTATGCTCATAAACATGAGACCTAACACATTAGAACCTATGTTAAGAATGTTCAAATAATATTTACATCTGAAGCACTTGCTAAACTCCTTAACATTCATATAGGAGACTATTTTCTTGGAGAATTAGATCTTGATGATTCTTCAATAAATTCTATGATATTTCTCCCAAATAAAGATTTCCCCATGTCTAACAGCTTCATCACTCCCACTGCAAAACTCATTGCCCGGATCATCTCTTACAACTTAATTCCCAAAATTGGGAGTTATGATCATTTCTCTCAAAAATTGATGGCTGATGTGTATGTTATTCATGGAAATATTAAAGTCAAGTGGAGTAAAGTTATTTTTGATATCTTGTCTTCTAAGCATACCAAATTTTTGTTGTTTGGAGCTCTTCTCACTAGGATTTTCTAACACTTTGATGTCGACCTTGATAATGAACCTCATATCCGACCTATTTATGAATATTTCGATCGTGTGAGTCTGTCTAGGATGAGGATTTTAGATACTCTACCCCCTGTTTCTTAATATTCTGTGCCTCCTCCTGGTGAATCCTCATCCCGTCCTTCTAGTTCTAGAACTCGTCCCCATCCTTCTCATGCCTCATCTTCCACCCCTTCTACTATTTCGAACTATTTAGTTGAAGGATGGATAGCTTAGAGGATAGACTGTTTGCTCGCATTGATCACATTGAGAGTAGACAGGACGAGATGTTTGCTAGAGCTAAGAGTTGGCATGATGAGTTGATGAGTAGGCAAGATAAGATTTTGAGGGTCTAACGACAGTTTATGGATATTCTACATAACTTGGATTTTGTATTTGTTTATGAACTATGTGGTTGCTTTTTAGAGTGCTTTGAACTTATGTATTTGGCTGAGAACTCTTGTAGTTGTTTGAAACTATGTTTGTCTTTTATTTGGTTTAAGAACTAGTGTATTTTTTGGTTTGTGCTAAAACTATGCATTTCATCTTTATTTAGTATATATTTGAGATTTGTGTAAACACTTCATGGTGATATATATATATATATATATATGTGTGTGGGGGGGGGTAATTTGTGATGAGCATGTGTCTTTCGCTTGATTAATAAGATCAATATGGAGACATATATCTGTATATGAGTGCATCAAATATTTAAATGGATATATGCTCTTTGTCTTTTTGATAAGGGGAGCCTTCCCCATATGTTTTTATACTCATTCATGCTTATATGTAGGGGGAGCTTATTACTCTCATTCTTCTTTTTGTTTTTTCCCCATTTTGATGTTGACAAAGGGGGAGAAACAAGTGAATGATGAGTATCTTGAATTGTGTACTTTATATTTATTGGAAAAAATATTTATCATCATCAAAAAGAGGGAGATTGTTAGGACTCATATTTATGAGCCTACATTCTAATCTAGTTTTGATGATTAACAAACAATTTATAATCTTGTTTTCTAGTATTTGTGTTTTCATCAAGTATGTATCAGGTTGGTTGGATTTGAGCATAATGATGATATTCTTGAGTTTGAAGAAGATTGGAGTGAAGCCGTCGCAATTCAAGTCAAGACATTATATCGCTTCATCACTTACCAAGATCAAGCTCAATGAAGAATTTTAGTTTTGGTATAGTAGTTTAGTTGTGTACTCTATGTGTTTATACCTATAGCTCAAATTCATGCACGAACACGCTTTTGAGAAAATATTATGTTTTTGGATTATTGACTTAACGCAAATAATTCACCTCTTTTCTAAAGTCCATTAATCTATTTAAAAGTATTTCAAAACTTGTTTGAAGAAATTTCATCAAAATCAAGTGTTTAACAAACACATATTTTGACCGTTTTACAAAATACTTTGTTTTCACAAATGGAAAATACAATTTGAAAATTTTCTTCTCTAACATGTTCATCTTCGTATATATAAATATTTATCCAAGTTTTAATAATTTTAGAGTTGATTTATTATTTTTAATTGGTTTTACAAAATTAGTTTTCAGCAGAATATGTGCTAAGCATGTTTATCAGCCAACCGATGTACGAAACCAGTCGACTGACCAATTGGACTTTTTAGCATCTGAGTTTCAGGCTAAATTAGTCGACCGATAACCTATTGTCAGTCGACTGATACATCATCTTCAGTCGACCGATTGAGTGCTAATTTTCCAGCTTCGCCAACGGCTAGTTTATTAGTTGACTGATGAACTCGATCAGTCGACTGATGATGTCTTTTCGTTGTAACGACTAGTTTTGATAGATTTTCTTTAAGAGGTTATAAATACCCCTCAATGCTTATTTTTTTAGCTAAGTTTTTATGGTTTTTATCAGTTTTGTTTACGCCATTTTTGGCTCTACGTTTTTAAAGAGATTAAGTGTTTGTTTGTTTGCAAAAAGAGTTTACAAGAGGAGAAGATCGATTTCGGTTTTGAGAATTTATCTTCAAATCTCTATCTCTTGTTTGGAGAAGTTTTCTAAACTTAATTTCTAGCTAATCTACATTTTGATCATCATATATATACGCTAGATTTATTTGAGTTTGATTTTATTATACTCATTGTTTACACACACCCACTTCAGCTTTAGTATTTCACATTAAATATATTTGGGTTGTGGGAGTAATTTATCGAGTGAGCTTAAAATTCGCTCTCGTCTTGTTTAGAGAACAAATGATTTATTTGCACTTATTGTGAAAGACGTTGTAATACACAAGGACGCTTAGAGGAGTGGTTGGGAGAGACCGAGGTCAATTCTAAGAGTAGTGGCTTGGTTGTAAAAGCCTAGGGAGAGGTAGTAATTCCAAGCTCTTAAAAATTAAAGTTGACACCGGTAGGCCAACACTTAGAGGAGTGTGTTGTGGGATTGACAACGTGTGATTTTAAAAGTTTTCGGTGAGTTTTGAAAATTGATTGTGTAGTGAAATTATGATTAGTGGAGAATCTCCTCGAGGTGAGGAGCGGAGACGTAGGTCGAGAGTTGACCGAAATCCATGATCAAATTCTTGTGTTTGCGTTTGACTTTGGCATATTATTCTTGTGCATATTTTATATCGCATATTGTCTTCTTGATTATTGTCTATTATCTCATTGTTTATCCTTGCATATATCATTTTGTATATCATATTTCTAGGATATTACATCGTAAAGTTTTTATTTGACATTGTAATCGGATTAGATTAGCAATTACTCTTCAATTAGCATATAAGTACATTTTTTACAATTAACAGAAGGTATTAAAATGCTACTTTATTATAACTTAGAGTATTAAAATGTCACTTTTTACAACTTAGGATATTAAAGTGTTATTTTTTATAATTTAAAATATTTAAGTGTAAAGGTGGTGAAACACTAAGTTTCAATTTTTTACAACTTTAAGTTATTAAAATGCTACTTTTATAACTTAGGATATTAAAGTGATATTTTTAACAAGTTAAGATATTTAAATATAAATGTGATGAAACAATAAGATATTTAAGTGCTATTTCGCCCAAAACTTTTCTACACCTTTGAGAAAAGAAACCATCAATAAACACTTCATGAATTTTTAGGAAAATATTTTTATAAGATTGCTAGTAAGAATTATATATTCCTACATGAATCATCTAAGAGTTGAGCACACTAGTTGGAGGTATAAATATACCTTTCTTAGTTGACCTCATGTTGTAAGGATTCAATATCCAGCTACAAGTTTAACTGAAGAAAAATATATCCAATTAGATATTTATTAAACATATAGATATCTACAAACATAAGAATGTACTAACTTTGCACATATAAAATAAAGGGTTTTTTTTATATTAGTTCCCCGTATCTTTCATATTTTCAAATTAGCCTCCCACATCTTCATATTTTGAAACTAGTCCACCAAATATGTTAAATGTTTTGAAATTAATTCAACCTGGTGCTAACTAGAGGGGTTAGCTTCAAAACATTTAGAAGCTTTGGGGAACTAATTTCACAATATGAACCTGTGGGAGATTAGTTTTAAAATACTTAAAGATTCAAGAGACTAATTTTAAAATATGAAAAATTGTGGGTACTAAGTCAAGATATTAAATATTTGGGGGAAGCGATGCCAAAAAACCCCTTTAAAAAACCCCTAATTAATAAACCACAGGACGCAAGATAACCTCACTTCACCTGATACAAACCTAACGTATTAGTTCCTCACATTGATGGGTGTCAACGTCAAACTTTTGACTTCCCAACTTCTAAACAATTTCTGATGTACACGTAACATCCTATTTGTATCCCACATTTCCATCGCAAAACGGCTAGTTTTTTTATTATTACCCTTTTTACCTTTTCTTTTCTTTTTTTAATCCTTTTGAGGATGATTTACCGACAGTAATCTTCATCATTCTCCTAATGTCCCAACTACACAATTTTCTAGAGGCTAAATATCATAAAACCCCCTTGACTTTGGATGATCATCAGAACACCCCCTCCCCCCTACCTTTTAAAATATTAGAAAACTCTTTTTAACTGATATTTTATTAGAAAATCCCCTGAATTAAGGGATTTTTTGATAAAATATCAAAGCTAAATGGGGTTTTTTGATAAAAGATGAAAGTTAAATGGGGTTTTTTGTGATGATCCTTATACTTAAGGGGTTATTTTCTGATATTTTGAAAGTTAAGAGGGGTTTTCTGATATTTTAAAATGGGGTTTTTTTTCCTGATATACAGAGAAGTTAAATGGGGTTTTTTGTGATGATCCTTATACTTAAGGATGAAAGCTGCTCTACTTTGTACAGTAAAATTTTTCGAGGGTGAGATTGATAAGGGCCGCTCATTTCTCTGAATATCTGGTTTTGAGTAGAGCAGCTTTCAGCCTGCACAAAGTAGAAACTTGTGAGAGGACGGAGCTTGGTTCCCCCATTGTATCTCTGACGATCAAGTCAGCTGGTGGGCTTGAGTAGGAAAGTGAAGTCACTGTGAGAGTTCTTGTGTAGTGCAGTATAATTAACAGCTATTCAAGAGTCCAAAAAAGTCCCCTTTTGTTAAAGAGGGGTGCTAGGGACACACCCTTGGGCACACCACCAACCACACTCCCCCTCTATCTATAGTGCAGGGGCCCCACATGTGATTTTTTAAAAAAAATCACATGTGGGGCCCCTGCACTGTAGATAGAGGGGGAGTGTGGTTGGTGGTTTAAAATGGGGTTTTTTTTCCTGATATACAGAGAAGTTAAATGGGGTTTTTTGTGATGATCCTTATACTTAAGGATGAAAGCTGCTCTACTTTGTACAGTAAAATTTTTCGAGGGTGAGATTGATAAGGGCCGCTCATTTCTCTGAATATCTGGTTTTGAGTAGAGCAGCTTTCAGCCTGCACAAAGTAGAAACTTGTGAGAGGACGGAGCTTGGTTCCCCCATTGTATCTCTGACGATCAAGTCAGCTGGTGGGCTTGAGTAGGAAAGTGAAGTCACTGTGAGAGTTCTTGTGTAGTGCAGTATAATTAACAGCTATTCAAGAGTCCAAAAAAGTCCCCTTTTGTTAAAGAGGGGTGCTAGGGACACACCCTTGGGCACACCACCAACCACACTCCCCCTCTATCTACAGTGCAGGGGCCCCACATGTGATTTTTTTTTAAAAAATCACATGTGGGGCCCCTACACTGTAAATAGAGGGGGAGTGTGGTTGGTGGTGTGTCCAAGGGTGTGCCCCTATCATTTCTTTTTGTTAAATATTATACCTCTTTTTATAGTGGTGATGGAAGGGTAAAATATTGGACACTTTAGCGAAGCACAGGATGCCGGTGAAGAAGTATGGGCTGACGACTGCGTTAGCACATACTTTACACGTGCTGGTCGACGAGTGGAGGAGAGATCACCTCAATATTAAATGTGAAGCGATCTGAGGTATGACGGTGTTGACGTGATCTGATGAGTCATGAAGACTATTCGGGCTAGAAGTATGATGCACATGCCAAACATTAAATGTGATGCCAACGTGCTGTCAGTGGGAGAGGCTCGAGGCTCCTATAGATTCGCCGAGAAGTAACGCATTTCGAGTCGATCTCGCGAGGCGTTGAATAACTGGTCGAGTGTGCTCATTGCGAGTCATCTTCAATAAGAGGATCGACTAGTACCACCATTCGAGTCGACATGAGGAGATGTCGACTTGACGGGTCGGCTACGTCGAGATCCTTGGCTGTTTGACCATCAATTTGGATTGAGCAGTGCATGCAGGGGGACACCTGTACGTAGCTGGCAAATGACTGTACTTTCGCGACTGAAAACACCATAACACTTTCCTAGATATTGTACTAAGTACATGAACTTCCATAATATTGATGTCTAATATCAAACAATCAAATGAAAGGAGTGATTAACGGAGGTCCTCTAACCCTCCGAATGTCTGGTTCTGGAGTAGACTATTCTTCACTGCACAAGTAGTAAATCGTAAGAGGCGGGGTTGCGTTCCCCGGTGGTTTCTCTGACGATCAAGTTAGTGATTTGCTTGAGTAGAGAAGTAAAATGAATTGCATTAGTTCTTAAGCTCACCGCGTAGTAGTAAAGATCTTTCCTTATTGTTGAAAATAATACCCCTATTTTATAGTGACGGTGAAAGGGTAGAATGGTAACTTCGACCGAGTATGGGATGACGACCACGTCAGCCTCTACTTTACAAGTGCCTGCCGACGAGTGGAGAAGAGGTTACTTTGGTATTTAATGTGAAGTAATTGGGGGTGTGCGATGCTGACGTGGTTCGCTGTGTCATAAATACTATTGGAGGTAGAGAAATGATGGCGTCTATAATGCATTTAATAGCATTTATTGCGAGGTGATTGGTCGCCAGTGTACGGGAGGGGCTCGAGCCTTGAGGCATTTCGTCACCTTTTTACTCGTCATGCGGTCGAGAAGTACCGTCTTTTGAGTCGCCATCGCAAGGTGTTGGTCGATTAGTAGGTTGAGTGGAGTGATTAAACAATCGACTTAACTAGGGGATGACACGTAACGCTTTTCGGGTCGTCGATACGTGACACTTTTGGGTCGTCAACACGTAACACCTTTCGAGTCGTCCTCGCAAGATGTTGGCGTGTCGAGTCAACCAAATTGGGCCTCTGATTATCTTGAAACACTGACTTGATTATGCATAATGTGGTACACTTATTTGTCATTGATTAGATATTATTTTTCATCACTAAAACGACTATAACACATGACACGATTTTTTTAAAAAGTTTTTCATTTATAGAAAACTATAACTATCAAATTAATTTTAATTTATTAAAAATATTTAAAATTATAGTGATAGTTGCTTTTCTTGCAAATACAAACTCACCTACTATATTAATATTGAATCTTTATCAATCAAAAATATCTAAAATAAAGACTATAAAACGATAAATACGGACATTGTCACCATACAAAGTACGCAAGTGAAACATTCTAAGGTATATAGAAGATGATGAAATCTCTAAGGTGCCCTTCATATCTATGTTGGAGTAACTTGGTACTGGAATGTAACACTAGAATTTGTACTCTTAGGGCTTTTTGGCAACTTCCCAAAATGAGATTAGGAATGATCCTAGACTCATTTTGAAAAGAAAAAAAAACCATATTTGAGAAAAAGCATAACTGACTGGTTTTTCGTAGGCTAAAAAATCCTTTAAAACATAACTGTGGTTATGTTTGATCCGCCTTACACGTGGATCAAAATAGAACCAATTTAGTTTAGACTTGTACGGGAATCAATCCGGGCACAAATCCGAGGAGATTACCAAAATGTCCCCGATAATTGTTGCTTAACTGCATTGAAATGCCTCTTTCTGAAATTTATGTGCAAACACTTTTACATAATCCAATTTATCTACAAAAGAGTTGGGAAAAAAAAGGAAAATTGCTTCTAGCCCCTAATCTCATTACAAGTGTTACACCCCCTCCCAAGACTTTTTCAACGTTCCCAAAACCCCCAAAAGTAAACTCATTATTCTTTGATCATCCAAAACACAAAACCCAAGAGTTTTAAACATGTAAAGACTATAATACCCTTTCTCTCTTTCTCTTTTTTTATCTGTGATGATCTCCCGCTCCATCTCTGCGTGAATCCACTGTCGCCGCCTCTGATGTCGATGCCGGTGTCGTTGGATCTCAACCTGTAGCCTTGCCAGATCAGCTGGCTCGTGGGCCCCATGTCACCTTCTATAATGCCTCCGTCGTCGCCGGCGGCTCCACCGTCGACGAATCTTGTTCTTGGATGGTGCTTTCAGCGGAAGATAATCGGTGGGGCCAGGAGGTAGGAGGCCGAGAGTGTCGCTGGGAAAGGGCTGTCATTCAATCTCAATGAGCCACCGTCGGCATTGTCGATGCTGTTTTAATTTTTTTCCCCTTTTCCCCCTTCTTAGAACTTAGTGCGACTGTATATAGTTAATTTTGTTATCTTTTACTTTTTTTGGTTTCTAGTTTTGGAATGAAGGGGGAAGTGGAGTTCAGTTTTTGGAGTAAAAACTTTGATGCTGGTGTAGCTATTTTGGCGATGAATTAAAGGCTCAGCTTCTTTTAGAAATTGATCTCTTTACCGGATATATGTGAAAGTGTTACCGGTTGGTTGTTAAGGTTAAGGATTGGTTGTTAAGGTTACGAGTCGGTTGTTAATGTTACGAGTCAGTTGTTAAGGTTACGGGTCGGTTGTTAATGTTACGGGTCGGTTGTGAACCTCGGTAACCTCCGTAACCTTAACAACTGATCCGTAACTTTAACAACCAACCCTTAATCTTAACAACCGACCCGTAACATTAACAACCAACCTGTAATCTTAACAACTAATCCGTAACCTTAACAACCAACGCGTAACATTCACAATCCATAACCTTAACAACCGGCCCTAATATTAACAATCAACCCTTAACCATAACAACCAACCCGTAATACCTTCACAACCGACGCGTATCCTTCACAACTAACACGTAACCTTCAAAACCAACATGTAACCTCCCTTCACTACTAATTCATAAGCTTAACAATAAATTTATTACCGTGAAATAACAATAATATATAAATTTGCATACTCTATTTTAATCTCAAGTTACCAAGGTTCACAACCAACTCGTAACATTAACAACCGACACGTAACCTTAACAACCAACCTGTAACCTTAACAACCAACCTGTAACCTTAACAACCGACCCGTAACCTTAACAACCGATCTGTAACCTTAATAACCAAACTGTAACACATTCGCAACCAACGTGTAATCTTCACAACCAACACATATCATTCACAACAAACCTGTAACACCTTCACAACCAACGTGTATCATTCACAACCAACCCGTAACCTTCAAAACCAACATGTAACCTCCCTTCACGACCAACTCATAAACTTAACAATAAATTTATTATCGTTAAATAGCAATAATATATAAATTTACATACTCTATTTTAATCTCAATTCATCAATTTCCTTAGAAGTATTGTGCTGATGAACGAACGTCGTTTTCTTCTCGACGGTGAAACTTTCCCGCCGTTTCCTTACAAATATTCCGCTGAAAAATATTAGTTTTTCCATTACTTTTCATTTGTCTCATGAACAAACGCCGGAAAAGTATTACCATCGATGTTGACGACATCAAAAATTTTTAGAAGG
>NC_033797.1:14078723-14099890 GCF_001876935.1 Asparagus officinalis
AGATGAAGCTTGACTTGGATCTTTAACATGAATGCAATGCTTCAACCACTACTCCGCCAACCTCCATTTGATATGATCGTGAATGCGTAATTCCATCCATCCTCCAACTTGTTGTTTGTCTACAATAAATACGAAAACACAAATACTAGATAAACAACATTAGTGGTAAATTGTTTGTTAAACATCATCAAAACAAGAAGGCCAACAATCTCCCCCTTTTTGATGATGACAAACAATTTACAAAAATGATATATGCATGAAAGGAAATGAATATATAAATTACAATTCACATGCATATAAACAAGAAAGAATATACATATACTCACAATATTTCTCCCCCTTTGACAACATCAAAAAGGGGACAAAAGAATAAGAGAGCGAAAGCTCCCCCTAT
This sequence comes from Asparagus officinalis, assembly GCF_001876935.1. Classification (NCBI taxonomy): domain Eukaryota; kingdom Viridiplantae; phylum Streptophyta; class Magnoliopsida; order Asparagales; family Asparagaceae; genus Asparagus; species Asparagus officinalis. The sequence continues at coordinate 14,079,118 of NC_033797.1, forward strand.
CAATAAGCATAGGTGAGTACCAAACAATTATAGGGAATGCTCCCCCTATCAAAAAGCCATATAGAATATAGATAAAGAAAGATCATGGCAAATATGTGAGCGAGCATAAATGAAAAGATATGCTAAGCATCACTCACATACAAACAAGATACAATGAGGACACATAATGATATGACATTATAAAGATAGTGTCTCATTATAAAAACCATGTATAAGAATAGATTTATGAAATCAAAAGAAGAGGAACATGAGAAACATGCAAAAAAGTTTTCAAATGAAAACAAATCCATCAGAAGAAATCATAAATCAAAGTTTATATCCAAAAACGATGTTTGATCAATGAAGAACTTGATCAAACCACTCATAGAATACATTATAAACCACGAATAGATGATCCATAAGCACAAACACATAAATATCATCATATAAGTGAAGTATAATGAATTCAAAGCAATCAATCAAAATAAAATCTTTAACAAAAGAATTTCAAGAGAGGCAACAATATATCAAGCTCTTAAGCTTGTTACAACCCATATAATCATTCTAGCATCCGGTAAATATGATTTGGGAATAAACACCCAATAAATCCGGAGGGTTATATAAATGCAAACCTCTCATCAAAACAAAACAAATAATCATGAAAACAAAAGATTTTATCAATTATAAATTTATTTTCATAATCAAAATATTTTAAGACATAATTTTAAAACCAAGAAAGGAAAAAGTAAGAACACTAAAATTCTTGGTTTAAAGTTTAAATTTGTTTTGGTACCCAAGAACTCTTGGTACCAAAAGATTTAGGGACATGACCCCTATCATTAAAGTTCAAAGCCTTAGGGTTATGAACCCTCTTAGGCATATATGGTGCACGAACACGGTCATAACAAAAATTACTCAAATGACCCTTCCGATTGCAATAAGTACAATGGAAAGGAAGCATTTGCTTATGTTGACCAAACGGTTGTGCACGGGAAACTTTAGAAACATTTGCAAACATGGATGATCTTTTAAAATTATTTTGCAAATGTGAAACTCTCTTTAAATCAAAACAAAATTTGGCCAAATGACCAAATCTACCACAATGATCACATCTATACACATGAGCATGCTTATGATGAGCAATGGGTGCATGTGTGTGTACATGTGATGAAGAAACTTGATGAGATGCACAAGAAGGATTAATATTCTTATGTTTTTGTGCATCATAGCAAAATTTAGCTAAATGGCCTTTACGACCACAAATGGAGCACTTGTAAACTTTGCTATACAAGTGTGCATAGTGTATGGGTGATTTACTAGATTTAGCACACTTGTCCATAAGTTTCTTATGGTTATCAATGCATATTTTCAAAGTTGAATCTAAAGATGAAATACTATTTTTCATAAGATTCAAATCTTCATTTTTAGGCACATATGCATTTTTAGAAGTAGAACATAAATAATCATTTATAAAGGAAGCAGTATTATTTTGTATGTTCTTTACTTCTAACATGGCATTATCTCTTTCATGAGTTAAACTAGCAACGTTTGAAGTTAAAGAAACATGATCCAATTTTAATTTTTCATTGTTTTCTTTAAGGATCACATTTTCATTAGAAATAGTTTCAAACTTAGATGCTAACAACTCATGATCGGATTTCAAAATTTCATGCTTGCTTTGTAAATTAATGAAATCATTTTGCAATTTGTTAAAGGCATGTAATAATTTTTCACTAGCACAAGCAAGTTCATCATTAGGTAAATCATTTATGGTTTCGAACTCGCAAACCTCACTAGGGCTATCGCCTAGTGGCCGTGTGCATGATGCTCCACATGAACTTGAAGCGGGATCCTCCAAAGCTTGTCGGATCGCCTCCAAGTCTCCTTGATGTGCTTCTATAAATATCCATAAGGTGTAAGCACTATCAAAATGAACAAACTTGTTAGACATAGATGAGTTAAAAGCATTTAACAAATATTCTAACAAAATGTTGTTCATAGTAAACATGCGATGATCATTTTTATTCCACTTGGATTTCTCCAAAATGGGCACAATATAAGCATCATCTATAATTTCCCATAAATCAAAATGTTTAGATCTAACAAATAGTTTAAATCTAACACACCATTGGGCATAGGGGAAATTGTCTAATCTAGGAGCAACACTAGAATCATAGCCTAAACAAGATGCATCATTCATATTCATAATTTGTAAAAATATATGCAAGCAAGATACAAATAAAGCTCAAAAATAGATTAGCACAATAAGCTAACTTGGATCTTTAACTCAAGGCGATTAGACCTTAAATCAAAGAGCACCAAGCTCTGATACCAATTGTTAGACCCTAGAGGGGGGGTGATTAGGGTCTTATGCTAATCTAATCCGATTTTATGCCAATTAAAACTTAATTAATAAGTTATCCTAGCAAGTATGAAATACAACAATGTATATGAGCTAGGATAAGCAATATGAACAACAAGATATATCCTAACAAAGAGATATAGGCAATGTATGTGCAAGGATATATAAACTCAAGGGTAAACAATCTAAACTAGATAGTGGGCAATATAATCAACAAGCAATATACAAAGGCGATATAAGATATGAACATAAAAGTAAGTGCGCCAATGCAATCACAAACAAACAATATGATTACGGAGTTCGGTCCCCACGACCTACGTCTCCGCTCCTCACCTCGAGGAGATCTCCACTATCACAACCGGGTTTTCTACGTTCACCCGAACAACGTTTACACCTCACAATACAATCACTATGTAATCACACCTCACACACTAAGTGTTGGTCCTAGCCCGTGTCCTCCTCCTCAAGTGCTCGGTTACAACCTCTCCCTAGGCACGTCAACCGACGCCACTCCTCTTGGATTCGACCCCGTCTCTCACCACACACTTCTCTCGGTGTACAAGTGTATTACAAGTGAATCCTCACAATAAGCACAATATAAATAAATGATTGTTCTCTCTAACAAGGTGAGAACCAATTTAAGCACAACTCTTAGTCACAAACCCACAACCCCAAATTATACTATGAATGTAAATACAATAAGCTTAATAGGTTGTGTGTGATCAAAGAGATAAAACAATATAAACTCAATATGAAATCTAGCTTATGAAATTAAGACTCAATTTGATAACAAGAGATGGAGGGATGATAGTTGGAAGCTCAAACTTCAATAGATAATCTCCTCAAGCTCTTGTGGAATTTGATTCACAAAACCTAAATACTCAAATGCTTAAAAGCTTATAAACACACTTTAAACAAACTTAAATCCTTGATTAAAACTTTCTTAAACTTATTTTAAAACTCTCTTAGTTAGTTAGAAAAGACATCAGCAATGGGGTATATATACCCACAAGAAATCTCAGCAAAAACCCCCAAAACAAATGACAAAACAGCCCCCAGAGAAACAGCTCAGAAATAGCCGTTAGTAGCCAACGGCTATATTGTCGGTCGACCGAAAATTCCGTCGGTCGACCGATGAGAGCAAAAACACGAAGAAAACGTTCTGGACCATCGTCGGTCGACCGAAAATTCTGTCGGTCGACCGATTTGAGCTCTCGGTCGACCGGACCGGTCGACCGACGATTCTCTGGAAAAATACTGACGAATGGTCAATTGACCGGTCGACCGTACCGTATTGTCGGTCGACCGGAAATTCTGTCGGTCGACCGATTTGAGCTCTCGGTCGACCGGACCGGTCGACCGACGACTCTCTGGAAAAATACTGACGAATGGTCAATTGACCGGTCGACCGTACCGGTCGACCGAAAACTGATATTTCCAGAAAAATCGGTTTTAGAGCTGATTTTAAAACCCTGTTTAAAAATATCAAATAAATTCCAAAAAATGTAAAACTTTGGGGAATGATTGTAGACATGATAATAAACATGCTACAATGACTGGTTATCAAAAAGGACTTCCCAAGTGAAAAATATCATCATTTTACAAACTAGTCCAAAACATGAAAATATGAGATACTTGAATTTTGATGTTTTGACATAAACCAACTTTTGAAACTTTGTAAAATGTTTTTATAGACTTAGTAAAACATGTATAAACTGATATTGAAGTCTATAAACTAAGAATACAATATTTTCACAAATACAATAGAAAATGAAACCTATGAGTATGTATATGAAAATATATTTGTTTCATATCTATGTAGATAAACCAAATCACAATAATAAATATGAAACATGTAATTTCATATTTATAAACATGAAAACTAAAACTTGTGTTGTATACATATGTGACTACATATATATACAAGGAAACCAATAAAATATGTGTGTATAGATAATTGAGCTTAGAGTACTTAACACACATAATATAAATCCTAAACTACATTACCCAAGCAATCTTGATCTTCAATTAAGCTTGACTTGGTACACGTTGCGGATGAAGCTTGAACTTGATCTTTAACTTGAATTGTTGTATAGGCTTCAATCCGACTCCATCCATCCTCCAACGACGTTGTTTGTCTACAAAACATAGGAATGCACAAACACTAGACAAACAACATTAGTAATAAATTGTTTGTTAAACATCATCAAAACAAGAAGGCCAACAATCTAAACTCAATATAAAAACTAGCTTTAAAGAATGATAAAAAAATGCAAATGTAAAGCTAGATATGAGTTTAGAATTTCTTCTCTGAAAAAACAAGATGGAGAGATGGATTAAGATGAAGCTCAATCAATGTAGATGATCTCCTCCACTTGTAAAACAAATTTCACAAACCAAACAAACTTTAAACCAAACTTTAAACCAAACTTAAACCCTTGTTAAAAACTCTTTTAAACTTGTTTTAAAACATTTCATTAGCTGCCCTGGTAGAGAGGGGTTTGAGGGTTTATATAGGAAGAGAAACCAACAGCAAAAACCCCAATCAAAAGACGAGACTACAACTCGTCCACTAGGGTAACCTAGGGGTTTAAAGGCTTGTTGTATGCGCTAAATACAACCGCGATTCCTGTAAAAATGAGTTAGGATTTTCTTTTTATTTTCTTTGCTAGAGGACTAGCAAAAGTTTAGGTGTGGGGGTATTTGATAATCATATTTTTATTATAATTTTATATCCTCATTATCTATTTTACATGAATAAATATACCATTAATAATTGTTGTTAGATTAGTTTGCACATAATTGAATGAAAATATAAATAAATATTATTAAATGTAAAAACACCTCAAAATCTCTCTTCTCTATTTTGTAGCATTTTAGAAGCCCATCAAGCAAAAGCCCACAAATGAATGCTATGAAGAAAGGCCAAAAATCCTCCTACACATCATGCTCAAGAAGAAGTCACAAAATCAAGCTCCTTGAAGGCCCAAAGCCCATCAACAAATGATTACACCCATAAACATTGAGGACCGGACTTTGCTGCAGAGTTTGGAAGTTGAAAAACATTGTGGACCGGACTTGATTGCTGCATTGGACTTAGGCTGCAGTTGGATTTTCATTTTTTCTAAAGTGAAATATTTGAGCTTGAAGGCCCAAAGCCCATCAAACAAAGCCAAATGAAAACCGTTTCTTTTCTTCTTTTCTTTTTGTAATTAGTTCTTTTTCTTGTTTTTATTTCTTAAGATGTGAATTTAATTCTTGTAGTAATCTTAGAATTGTATAAAACTAGTCTAATTTCTTTTATATTGTATGAATTATTCTCTTGCATTTAAAATGTTCATGTTTAGGATAAAGATTGCTTTGCTTGGGGCTCAAGACAAATCCAATGGCTCATATTCATTGAAGATTACTATAAATAGGGATAAAGAGTGAGGGGTTAAGGGTGTGAAAAATTTTGTAACTCCATTTGGAGAGGAGGGCTACTCTTAATTGAGAAGGCCTTCCAAAAATTGTAACTTTAGTTGCAATTAATAATAATAATTTTTTCACCACTTTAAATTTTTCTCTTCTTCTCTTTGTTGGATGATGAAGATGAAGATGAAGATGGAGAATTATTTGAAGGTTTGCATTTCTTTCCTTTTTCTCTTTTATTTCTCTTTTATTGCTTATTAGTTAGATTTATTTTCATGCTTGTAATTAGATTTTATTTTTCTTGTTTTTCTTGCCTTGTGATTTCATTTATTCTTTGATTCTTCCTTCTCTCTTCTAAAATTTAATTTATTATCTTTTGCATATATTCACAACAATCACTCATCATATTCACACTTATTCTTTATTCCTAATTGTCACGCACAAAATATAAGAACCAAGTTTAATAATCTCTTAAAATCACCTTCTTCGTGGGATCGAATAACTTTTATACTATAACTTGATCAATTGTGCACTTGCAATTTTGGTACATAATTATGCCGCATCAATTTTTTGGCGCCGTTGCCGGGGAAGATGCTAAAATAGGATTTTATTATTTTGGTTCTTTAACTTGTGTGTTTTTCTTGTGAAGAAACCACTTGGAGCTTGAAAATCTTAGATTGTAGATCAAGAATTTGAAGAATTGCTTTCGGGTAAGTCCTCTTTCTAGTTTTTAATTCCATCATCTTTAGCTAGCTTCACAATTAGAGATAATTAGGATTTAAAAAAACAAAAAGATTTTATTTTTGTTGACCATAATAAAATCAACCTTTCACTTGGACATTAACTAACAAGATAATAAATTCAAACAAGAGCTCTCTTCTCACATTTGATTGTTGTTGACCATAATTAAAAAAAAGATTTTCTTTTTATCATCCTTTTAGTCGCTTTTAATTTCTAGGGTTGCATTTCATATAGTGTAGGAATTCACCAAAGTGATTGTAGCACTTGATTTGGCACACACTTAAAACATTCTTAAGGACAAAACCCCAATCAAGATAAGGTAAGGGATTTCATCACCCTTTCCTTAGCCCATGTGACGCCCCTGGGTTCACACAAGGCTGCAGTCCGAGGTGAAGCCAAGAATGTCAAACCTGCCATGCACTACACCGTGCAATAACATGTTTCACCATCACAAATTTATCACTCTAGTGGGTTAATAATAGGTGTAGGTACAAAAGCAAGTAAGAGATACTACAAGAGATAACTGATGAAACGATAAAGATCAAATAGTATTTCATCATCCAACACACAGGAATATAAAGTCAATGTCTAAAATGAACAAACTGGAGTTCTTAATACATCTCAAATAAAACAAGTCTGAATAAAGGAAATAAGGCACACAGCCTTTACAACATCTAGAATAAAGTCCTCAAATGTCGAAACAAAGTCTATAGTGGAGCTCCAAAATAAAGCATAACTAGAATAGACAGTCGAACACTAAAGTGTGTCGCCATCAACCTGCGACTCTCCGGGATCCTGGTTCATGACCTGAAAGGGGGAGAGACAACGAGCGTCAAAGCGCTAGCGAGCAACATCACAACCAACCCCAAGGGAGAGGACTCGTTGTATAAGGAAATACAGTTATCACAAAATACATATATATAAAATCAATTATCCTAAAAATAAACAATAGGTTTTAGTACTTAGGAAGTTTCAACACGGGCATAGGTACGTCGAGCGAAGTAATCCAAACAAGGAAACCCTCATGTATATACCTTATATCCCAAATTGAAAATCCCTAAGTACCAAACCCGGAGTCCAATACGTGAACAGAAATAAGTAATAAGGAAATACAACCCATCTCAGAACATAAATACAGTACCTTATACTTACCTACATAAATACCATGCCGTGTTCTACATAAGTGTCATACCCAGCCTAGGTAGCTATCATGTCTTATCGGTATCAAAATGTCGTGTCCCAAACTCAAATGTGTACCATGCTCAAGGTTTAGCAAAAATGTCCAACGCATGGACTAAAAGGGATGCAGGTCCAACACATGGACTGAAATAAAATGCATGTCCAACACATGGACCAAGATGACAAGTATCCAACACATGGATCAATAATAATGCATGCTCAACACGTGGACTATGAACGAAGAAGTGTAATTCTCACTAGCATATGTGGAAATACATATACATGTCCCAACTGTGCACGTGTTTCATTGTGCGGGTCTAAATTCGTATCATTCAATTCCCATGTATCGGTAAGTTACTAACATCACAAACTAGTGCGAGGCATAAGAGGTGAACTCTTAAGCACACAAAAAGAACAGCAACAAAAAAAATCAACATGCAGATAAAATTGCAAGGCGGTCGACCGCAGAGATCACTCCGGTCGACCGCTCACAGAGTCGAAAGTCACTAGGCTCAAAACTGAGCGGCGGTCGACCGCAGAGATCACGCCGGTCGACCGCTGAAAGGGCAGAAACGATTCTGCTGGAAAAATTTCGCGACGGTCGACCGCTTATCCCGATGCGGTCGACAGCTGGGCAGACAGAACCCTGTTCTGGGTTCTGTCAGCTACCGAACTCATTCAAAAATTTGGGGGATTTCTATACTCACTCTACTTTAACATTTAGATAGTGAACCATGGCAATAAACAACAAGTTTAAATGGTTAAAACCTCATTATCAAAAATCCCAAACCTTAAACAACATGATTTTAGAAGTTCTTAAACAGTAAAAATGAGTTTAACTCTTCTAAAAGCATTTCAGTTCAAAATCTCATTTATTAAACATCATTAGTAAAACTTTTAAGACTGAAATATATGATTCTTGCACCTCATGCCATAAGGTCTACTTTATCTACAAAAAATACGATTTGGGTTCAATAAAAACCGGATAAAAACTCAAATCTAAGCATAAAACTGAAAAGGGATGAAGTTGGGCGAGATGTTACTCGCCTATGATGAAAACGAAGCCCTAGATCTGAAGGGAGATGATCCCCTACGCTGAATCCACCAAGAGTTCGCTGGAAATCCCTTCAAGGCTTCTCCCAAATCACCAAGAAGTGAGAACTAGGGTTTGAGGGGGAGAGAAGGGGCTATGGTTTTGATTTCAGATGAGAAAATGGGGCTCTTTAGGGTATGATAGTATATATACTAACCCCACAACCCGACCCGAACCCGACCCAAAACCCATTAAGACCCAACACAGAAAACTCTCTGCCTGCTGTGCGGTCGACCGCACAGCAGGAGAAAAGTCTCCTGTGTGCTCGACTGCTGTGCGGTCGACCGCCGCGCACATCACGGTCGACCGCACAGCAGAACAACTGCCTGCTATGCCTTCTATCACATGCTGATCAATCCCCTTGATTTCTCTAACATGGAAATTCTTGCTAGGCTCCCAAACACTATTTATCACATTTATTTAACATATATATGGTTATTCATCTCAAAAGAAATGTTTACCACTAATAACTCAATATATTCATTAATAAATTTACGAGGTTTTACATTCTTCCCCCCTTAAAAGAATTTCGTCCTCAAAATTCGGAAATCATACTCATCTCGAAATATGAAATTCTGGATGAACGCACCTGGATATTTATACTTAACCGTCCAAAATGATAATATTCTCACTCAAGCCCTAATCTAATAGAACTAGTACATCGGGTGAAAAATCCAAACAAGGAACCCCCCATACATATACCATGGGTTCCAAAAGATTAAGAATTGGGCGAAGATATTCTCATTCTAGTGTTAAATAGATCTAACCAAAGATATCAACATATTATAAGGTACTTGTCATGAAATTTATTTACCTGATCAAACAAATGTGGGTAGTCGCGCCGCATGTCCTCCTCGCACTCCCAAGAAGCTTCCTCAACTCCACTTCGGTTCCATTGAACTTTCACCAATGGAATCACCTTGTTCCTGAGCCTCTTGTCCTCTCTAGCAAGTATAGACACTGGGATCTCAATAGTAGTCAAATCATCCTGAAGCTCAATCTCCGGTATATCCACCACTCGCCGCTGCTCCTCATCATGCAAGTGTTTCTTGAGCATAGAGATATAGAACACATTGTGTACACTAGACATAGATGGTGGAAGATCCAGTCTGTATGACACCGCTCCAATGCACTCCGAAATCCGGAAAGGTCCAATATATCTCGGTGCAAGCTTCCCTCGCCTCCCGAATCGCTGCACACCTTTCATAGGCGATACCTTCAGCATAACCAAATCCCCAATCTGAAACTCTAGTAGTCTTCGCCTCTTATCTGCATAGCTCTTCTGCCGGCTCTGAGTGGCTAGAATCCGCTCTCTGATCAATACTACCTTCTCAGTAGTCTGCCTCACAAGTTCTGGTCTAAGCATCAAGCTATCCTCCGGCTCTGCCCAGCATATCGGTGATCTACAGGGCCTCCCGTACAATGCCTCATACGGAACCATGCCGATCGTCGCTTGATAACTGTTGTTATAAGCAAATTCTACCAATGGAATATGATCCTCCCAGCTGCCTTGGAAGTCAATGACACATGCCCTTAACATGTCCTCCAATACCTGATTCACCCTCTCAGTCTGATCATCCGTCTGCGGGTGGAATACACTGCTATAAGATAGCCTGCTGCCAAATGAGTCCTGGAAACTCCTCCAAAAGTGTGAAGTGAAGACTGATCCTCGATCCGATACGATCGTATCTGGAACTCCATGGAGTCGAACTACCTCCCGAATGAATATCCTCGCATACGACTCGGCTGTGAAAGTGGTCCTCACTAGAATAAAATGCACTGACTTCGTCAACCGGTCCACTATCACCCAAACAGAATCATTCCCTTTCTTCGACTTCGGCAACCCTACAATAAAATCCATGGAAATATCCGCCCACTTCCACTCTGGAATAGGCAAAGGCTGAAGGGTCCCCGCGGGTCTCTGATGCTCTGCCTTCACCTGCTGACAGGTAAAATATCTAGCCACATAGTCTGCAACCTCTCTACGCATACCTCTCCACCAGAAATGTCCCTTCAAGTCCTTGTACATTTTGGTGGTTCCTGGATGCACCGTGTACCGAGTACGGTGTGCCTCATCAAATAGCTCCCTCTTCAGCTCTGCACTGGCTGGCATGACCAATCTACCTTTCATCCGTAGACCTCCATCCAATCCGATGGTCCAATCAGTCTTAGGCTCTTTGGAAATCTCCTCCTTTCGGATTTGAATCCAAGAGTCTCCCAACTGAGCTCTGACAACTCTATCGCTCCAAGATGGCTGCACTGAGATAGCTCCCAAGAATGCACTGGTTCCTCCAATCTCGGGTCTAAAATCGAACTGGCTAAGAGTGGCAAGATCCCGATGTAATGAACACCTCAAAGCCGAAAGCATCTGCTACGACGTTCGCCTTCCCTGGATGATACTGAATCGCGAACTCGTAGTCCTTGATAAACTCAATCCACCTCCTCTGCCTCTGATTGAGTTCCTTCTGAGAAAAGAGGTACTTCAGACTCTGATGGTCTGTGAATAGTTCAAACTGCACTCCATACAAGTAGTGCCTCCATGACTTCAGTGCAAACACCACTGCTGCTAACTCCAAGTCATGAATGGGGTAGTTCTGCTCATGCACCCTCAACTGCCGTGAGATATAGGCCACCACTCTTTGAGTCTGCATCAATACGCCTCCTAAGCCTGCCAATGATGCGTCTGAATACACAACAAATGTCCTGTAACTGCTCGGGATAGTCAAAACCGGCGCTGTAGTCAACTTAGTCTTCAAAATATCAAAGGCTTTCTGGCACTCCATGCTCCATATGAACTGTACACCCTTCTTCGTAAGGTGTGTAATAGGCGTCGAAATCTTCGAGAAGTCCTGAATGAACTTCCTATAATATCCAGCTAAGCCCAAAAAGCTGCGAATCTCTGTCACCGTCTTCGGTGGCTCCTAGTCAAGAACTGCCACGACCTTAGCCGGGTCCACTGCTATACCCTCTCGACTGATGACATGGCCAAGAAATCTGACTTCTGAAAGCCAAAACTCACACTTGCTGAACTGTCAATCCGAATGGCATGACCAAGAACTCGAGAGAACTATATCGAGTAAGAAAGGCGGTCTTGGGAATATCCATCTCCCGAACCCGCAACTGATGATAGCCAGAACGAAGATCAATCTTCGAGAAATACTGCGCTCCCTGCAACTGGTCAAACAAGTCATCAATCCTAGGTAGTGGGTACCTATTCTGGATAGTGACCTTGTTCAACTCTCTATAATCTATGCATAATCTCATACTACCGTCCTTCTTCTTCACGAAGAGGACCGGCGCGCCCCATGGAGAATGACTCTGGCGAATAAAACCCTGAGCTAACAACTCATCCAACTGGGTCTGAAGCTCCCTCATCTCAGCTGGTGCCATGCGATAGGGTGCGCGGGATATCGGGGCTGTGTCTGGCTGCAACTCGATACAGAACTCCACCTCTCTCACCGGATGTAATCCAGGTATGTCCTGAAAGACATCCTGATACTCTGAGACAACTCTAGTCTCTAATAACTCAGCACCCTGATCCCGTCGCATCACCTCCTCAATGTATGCCAGAAATGACTCCGCAAGTCGGTTGCCCTGAGAGGCGGCTACAATCATCTCGGACCCGTCGGACGCTCGCAACTTGACTGTCTTCACAAAACAACCAATACTAATATGGTAGGAAGACAACCAATCCATACCAAGGATGACATCGAACTCGGACATATGCAACACTATAAGATCGACTATGAACTCGGACTCGTCTAAACTGATAATACACCTCTTACAAACACTCTCCAAAAGCGATACCTCTCCTAGAGGGGTGGAAACTAATAAAGGGGTGTTTAATGTGAACTCCGACTCGTCTAAACTGACGGTACACCTCCTACAAACGCTCTCCAGAAGCGATACCTCACCTAGAGGGGTGGAAATAGATAAATGGATGTCTAGAGGCTGAGCTACGAGCTGGAGTCTAGTCATAAATGCATGCGAGATGAAAGAATGCGAAGCTCCCGAATCGAAAAGAATACGGGCGGGAAGAGAGTTCACAAAGAACGTACCCTCCACTACAGCTCCACTGGCTCCGTGATCATGGGGAACCACCGCATATACTCTGCTTGTGGCTGAAGACTGCTTGGCTGATGGTGCTGGAGAATATGGGATGATCTGTCCCTGAGAAACATCCTGAACTGCCCGAATCTGCCCCTCAGTCCTCTGAGCTGCTGGCGGTGCCTCAAGCCTGTTCTGTTGGCCCTGACCTCTGCCCTGCTGTCGCTGCTGCTGCTGGTTCGGACCCTTGCCCTGCTGGGCTCCTGTTGGTGCGCTACGGCACTCTGATGCCTTATGCCCGACCTTGCGACAGTTATAACAAGATCCCTGGAACTTGCACTGCTGAAATGCCCTCTGATCCTGCTGGGGTCCCTTTTTATAAGGACCCTGATGCTGCTGCTGAGGTCCAGAAAAAGATCTCTTGTTCTTGCCCTTGTCCCCACTCTGTCCGGTCTTGGCCTTCCCTTCCTTGTCTTTCTGGAACATAGAAGTCTCAGTCTCCTGAGAAGTGGCAGCCTCAGCTACCTCCCTAAATGAATAGAACTTCCTCGAGACGAGGTACTGACGGAAATTAGGGCGAAGCCCTGCTAAGAACATCTAATCCTGACGCTCTCCTGTCTGCCACATACTCGTGAAATGCAGCAACTCCATGAACTTGCTCTCAAAATCTGCCACGGTCATATCCCCCTGAGTCAATCGGGACAACTCGAGCTCCTTCCCGGTCCGTGCTGCGGAAGAAATGTACTGTCCATCGAAGAAATATATGAAGTCCTCCCACGTGAGAGTCATCCTCTGCTCTGGAGTAAACTGCAGTCGGTACCATCTCCCGGCATCACCCTTCAGGCTGTAGGATGCCAATCTCTATTTCTGAACTGAGCCCACACTGAGTATGTCAAGAATGTTGCCCACATTCTCCTTCCACTTATGGGCTGCAAGAGGGTCTGGTGATCCCTGGAACTCGGGTGCCCTCATCTTCTGGTACGTGGCCCTGTCTGGTACTGCTAAAGGAATGGCTGCAGGCGTGGCCTCTGGGGGTCTCTCTCTAACAGGAACGGCCGGTATTCCCTGCTGCTGAGCTACTGGTGGTGGTGGTGGCGGTGTCGGTGGTGCTATATGAGTCGTCACTAACTCCTTAATAGCTGTCATCCGGGCGATAAGAGGGGCCATAAGGTCCACCAGATACTGAGGAGCCTGCTGCGGCTCGGGTGGAGTCTGCTGGGGCTCGGACTGAGCTGGCTGCTGCTCAGATGGAGTCTACTGTGACTCTGCCTGGCTAGCTCTCCTAGTACGAGGTCTACCACGTCCAGCCATCTCTCTGATCATAAGAAAATAAGAGTTTATGAGTCAAAATAGACTTCTATAAATAGCGTATCACAATAAGATTTTCACAACATATAGTATTGCACCAATACTTTAAATTTATACAAAAATAGTTGTCATAAAAAAAATCTCGAATTTTGAGATATACGCATATATCGTCCTCACTCATACTAGGAAATCCTTACGGACTCTATACACTCTCTTGTGCACAAAGGCACAGTTCAGAGAGGCTATAAATAGGGGGGGTGGTTGTTCATTTGAGGGACTTCTTCTGAAACTTTTGAGAGAGCCGAAACTCTGCCGGATTGTCACCTCAACTCGGAGATCTGAAGGCTTGAAGACTTGGAGACCCGGATTTGATTCTTAGCGAGCACCCGCACCGAAAAAGGCAGGAGTTCGAGAGAGTCTAATCCTCAGATCTACGTCGTTACACTCCGGATCTAAGCTTGGTTCTTAGATCCCGAGATTCGAGCGGTCGTTTCCTTGGTGAAACGATCCCTCCCGGCTATTATCTCCTTGGTGGGATAATACCCGTAATACGTCGTAGATCTGCTTGGATCCAGATCACGCGGTGGTCCACGGTAAGCAACCCCGGCGCAGGCAAACAACCCACAGAAGCAAGAGACCGGATAACAGGATCTTGTGATTTGTTCGGTAAAAGAGAGAAGTTGTAATTTTGATTTCTTTGTTTTATTTTGATTTTCATTGTAAGCCGGATCTTATAAAAAGACCGGATCTCTTTGTAACGCATAAAGTTGTTAACTGAGTGCAATGGAATCGATAATGAAGAAAACACCAACTTTTCCCGCGAACATATGGCATAGGCGGCTTGGGCATATGTCAGAGAATGATCTAGATTTGCTTGGTAAAGAGGGTTTGCTAAAAAATCTGAAGAAACCTTACATGGATTTTTGTGAGGATTGTGTGTACGGAAAAGTACACAGAGTTTATTTTCTGAGAAGCAAGCATAAGAGCAGATGTATATTAGATTATGTGCACACAGATATGTGGGGTCCGGCTCAAACAACTTCCAAGGATGGTTCCGTATATTTTGTCTCGTTCATAGATGATTACTCTAAGTATGCATTAATTTATTTTCTGAATCATAAGAATGAGGTGTTCGAGACATTCAAGAAGTGGAAGGCAATGGTTGAAAATAAGACAGTGAAGAAATTAAAGATACTAAGATCTGATAACGGTACAGAGTATACAGATGATGCTTCAAGGAGTTTTGTGATCAAGAGGGCATTGTTAGACACTAGACAATCAGATCTACACCATAGCAGAATGGAGTCACAGAAAGACTAAACCGAACATTGCAAGAGAAAACAATGAGTATGCGATCATATGCTAGATTAGGCAAAAAATGTTGGGCAGAAGCGGTGGCTACAGCTTGTTACATTATGAACTGTTCTCCACATTCGATATTGGATGGTGATACACCTTATAGGGTATGGTCAGGGGAGCATGCAAATTATGATAGGCTCAGGATTTTCGGGTGTACAGCCTAGTATTACGTTAACGAGGAAAAGCTTGACGCGAGGGCCAAGAAGGTAATATTCTTGGGGTATGCAATGAGTGTAAAGGATTATCGCCTTTGGTGTATAGAAGATTCAAAGTTCGTGATCAGCAGGGATGTTACATTTGATGAGAAATTCATGATTGCTAGGGCGCCCAAGGATGATGGTGTTAGGATTATTAGGATTTTAAAGTCCCAGGTGATTAAAATAGAACCTAAGGACCAACCAGGTTCTAGTCATGTTCAAGAGGAGGATTATGAAGATGATGAGCTTGAACAGAAGGAGGTTCAGCAAAGGAAAATACACATGCACTACAACAACAACAGCTCGAGGATAGTTTGCCTTCCACTAGGCCAAGGCAAGCATACAAGCAGGTACTGAATTTGGGGTCTGATCAACCCCTGAAACACTATGGGTAGGTTAATTTAGTTGAATATGTACTCTCGATGGAGGATGATGAGCTAGTCACCTTTAAGGAATCTATTCGGGATAGAGATAGTGAGAGTTGGTTGGTTACGATAGAGGACGAGACAGAATCTCTCCAGAAGAACCAAACATGGAAGGTGGTCTCATTGCCCGTAAGGAGAAAAATTATTGGTTGTAAGTGGATGTACAAAAGAAAGGAGGATCATTCAGAGCTCAGTGGTACAAGGTATAAGGCTAAGCTAGTGGCTAAGGGGTTTGCACAAAAAGAGAGTGTGGATTACAATGAGATCTTTTCTTCGATGGTGAAACACACTTCTATTCGGGTGTTATTGAGTATTGTTGCTCATGATGATCTTGAGCTGGAACAACTCGATGTCAAAATTACCTTCTCGCATGGAGACTTGGATGAAGAGATCTATATGTATTAACCTGAGAGCTACAAGGTTGAGGATAAGGAGCATCATGTATGTCGCTTGATGAAGTTACTTTATGGATTGAAACAATCTCCTCGGCAGTGGTACAAGCTATTTGACTCCTTCATGCTGAAGCATGGGTTTTCAAAAATCAACTATGATTATTGTGTCTACATTCGGAAGCTTCATGGAGGTAAATATATATATCTTGTTTTGTATGTGGATGACATGCTTATTGCTTCAAGAAGTAAGGTGGAGATAGATAGGCTGAAATCTCAACTTGATAAAAAGTTTGAGATGAAGAACATGGACATTGCTAAGAAAATACTGGGTATGGAGATTAGAAGAGAGCGAGCAAATCAACGATTGTTTTTTAGTCAGAAGGGCTACATTGAGCTGGTTATCGTAAGGTTTGGGATACGAAATGCTAAGTTGGTGGTGACTCCATTGGCTCCACACTTCAGGCTCTCAGGTAAACAACCTTCCACTATAGCGGAAGAGAAGGCACACATGGAGCGTGTACCTTATGCTAGTGTAGTTAGCAGTTTAATGTATGTAATGGTGTGTACACGTCTAGATATTTCACAGGCGGT
Source organism: Asparagus officinalis (assembly GCF_001876935.1). NCBI lineage: Eukaryota > Viridiplantae > Streptophyta > Magnoliopsida > Asparagales > Asparagaceae > Asparagus > Asparagus officinalis. The sequence continues at coordinate 14,096,202 of NC_033797.1, forward strand.
CAGTGTCGTCAGTAGGTTCATGGCGAATCCGGAAAAGGCGCATTGGGAAGCAGTGAAATGAGTCTCGAGGTACATGAAGGGTACCGCTGATACGGGTTTGTGCTTTGGTAGAGATACATGTCAGATTGATGAGTTTGTGAACTCAGATTATGCGGGAGATCTAGACATACGTTGATCTACTACTGGTTATGTGTTAAAAAAAAATGGTGCTTCGGTTATTTGGCGATCGATGTTACAGGCTACAGTGATACTTTCTACTACAGAGGTCGAGTACATGGCCATGGCGGAAGGAGTGAAGGAAGCATTGTGGTTGTGGGGTTTGCTAGACGATTTGGGGATTGAGCAAGAGAGCATGAACTTGTGGTACGATAGTTAGAGTATGATTCATGTCGTTAAAAATCAAGTTCATCATGCTCGTACCAAGCATATCGATGTCATGAATTATTTTGTGTGAGATATCATAGAGGAATGTGATATTTCTCTCATGAAGGTGCATACAAATGAGAATCCAACAGACATGTTGACCAAGGTAGTGACATGTAACAAGTTTTAGCATTGCTTGGACTTGCTTCATAGCAGCCCGTGTTGATCTGCCCAAGAGGGCATGACCTTTTGGGGTGGTGATGTGGTGAGGTAGAGACTATATGGAGAATTGCAGAACTACGATTAGGTTGATCCCGGTCAGAGGGTACGTAGGCAACCATGATATAATGGTGCAACTGGTTTGACCTGGTTTTGGCGTTTTTTCTTTTTTAGATCTCTCCGGTGATGTTCGCGGTGTTTCTTCTTGTGTTTGTACAACATTTGAGGTTTATCAAATGGTGTACGAGGTGGAGAATTGTGAACGTGAACAGTGCAAGACAGTGAACAGTGTCTCGGTGCTGTTCACCCGAGACAGTGAACAGTGTCTCAGTGCTGTTCACCAGAGAGCAGTTTTGGCTTTTTTTCTTGTGTTTTTAGGCCCTGTTTTCTTGGTATAAATAGGAACTCGTTCTTAGGGTTTTCTAAGGGGATTTGGTGGCTGTTTTTGAGAGAAAAGGCAGAGAGTTTTTCAGATCTAAAAGGTGAGATCTTGAGGAGAGAAAAAGAGAAAGTTTAGAGAGATTTGACAAGAGAGGTTAATTTTCTTTTGGGTAAAAATCATAGCTTCATCTTTGGGATGAGCTTGTGTGTTGTACAAGTCGTCTGTGTTCTTCTCATAGTGGAATCTCCCTTCACCCCTCCTGTGGGCATAGGCAAGTTTGTCGAATCATATAAATCTTGTGTCTTTACTTTTTTCTGGGTGTTGGGGATTGCTTGTTGGTTTCCTTGTTATTTAGACCTATTGTAGGTGTAAATTTTGATCTCCCGAAAACAGGGAACTTCGTTTGTATTGATAAGAACGGCTTATTACAAAATTTTGATCTCCCGAAAACAGGGAACTTCGTTTGTATTGATAAGAACGGCTTATTACAAACTAATAATCAAATGTTTACAACAGAAGCGGAGGGAATGCCCTCCTTGTTTAACGTGGTTCCTCGGTGGCGAAGGATGCCTCGCTTGGTGCCCGTGCCGAGTCTGCTTCCCTTGGACGATCCGATCGAAGTTGCTGGCGAGCTTCAGTACGCAGTAGAGGCTCGAGTTGATGGAGTTCGAATCTCCGAGTTTGACGGTGATCAGGGCCTAGAACTAGGAGAAGATGCTACAGTGTAAAAGTTATGCAAAGAGCTTGTCGTCGACTCGGTTGGGAGTCGAGAGCTGGTGGTTCCGTTAACTGATTGAATTAATCAATTAACTATGTGTGAACCCCTTTCCTGTAGCCGGGCGAGGTTCTTAAATAGAGGAGAGATGGCGTGGCCGCTCCTTGAATCATGGGATATGACCATACATTGTTCAGAGATATCCTGCTGTTCATCTGTACCATGAGCGGTCATTCGAGGAGTCGTGTTTGGCATCACGTCAAGTAGGAATGAGAAAGCCCCTCCTCGTATGTGTGACGACGGTTATCAGATACTCGAGTGGATCTGACCAACCACCGAGCGTCGGCGGCTCTCACCCTTCGCTTGGACAAGTGAGATGAGTCGCATTTATGAGGGTGCAGGTTGATTTGGCGTTTGTCTGACCACTTGTACCGTGAGCGGCTATTCGGGGGGCCTGGAGTACCGTGTCTTCTCTCTTCAGGTCAAGAGAGGTGGGAAAGCAGATTCCTGGTACTCGAGTGGGCTTGGACAGATCACCGGGTGCTGGCGGATCCGGCTCTTGACTCAGACAGCCGAGGTGAGCTGCATTTATGAATGTTCAGGTCGACTCGATACCTGCCCAATCATTCGTACTATGAGCGGCTGATTGATGGTCTTGGGGTACTGTGCCCTCTTCCTTGATTTGTGGGATTTGACCACTGATGTAACTGTTCTCATACTCCAAGTGGGCAGTTGACAGTGAGCTGGCGAGTCTGCAGCTTGGGTCTGCAGGCGAGCTTGGGACTGCAAGCAGACTTGGGTTTGCAGGCGAGCTGAGTCTACAGGCGAGCTTGGGACCGCAGGCAGACTTGGGTCTGCAGGCGAGCTTGCAGGCGAGCTGAGTCTGCACGCGAGCTTGTGACTGCAGGTAAACTTGGGTCTGCAGGCAAGCTTGCAGGCAAGCTTGCAGGCAAACTGGGTCTGCAGGTGAGCTCAGGTGTGCAGGAAGACTTGGGTCTTGATCGTGCAGGCGAAATTCAAGCTGCAGGCGAGCTCTTGAGCATGGATCGAAGAATAGGCCGTAACTTTCAAACCGTAAGTCGGAATTGGACGAATTATATATGAAAATCGCCTATCTCGACGAGATGGAGCCATCCGAACCAAGCCAAAGGCTTTGGTTTGCTTCCTCCATTTTGCCAAATTCCTTACGGTTTGGGAGATATCTGCGTTTTCCCCCTTTTATCAGTGTTTTTCCCCTTTTTGCTATTTCGGACGAGGTTTTAGCAGTTTTGTTCTGAACTTCTCTGATAAGGATTTAAAAGCAATTTTTATTGCCTACACCTATATCTGATATTAGGAAGAGTGTATATCTCACTTTGTTGAGATATATTACTTATGTTCTTGTTTCCTTTGTGAAACGGGAATATAGAGGTTGGCTTGAACTTTTGTGAAAATAAAAGCCAGGGCTTTCTCTCAGGTGATATCGCTTCTGCGGCGTGAGGGTGTGACTTTGCGCCCAACAAGTACATCTCGTTATGTTTGTGTCCCTACTGTATTTTGTGTGATCCTTGTCCTGTGTGTATACGATGCAATGAATAAGTTCTTGGCCAAATGAAATGTATTGTGCATCCTTCAATCACGATGCCTCCATTTTAAATTGGGTAAATTAAAAAAAACTTTCGCTCATGTTGGCATAACATCCCTAACTTTTGAGGCTTTCATAAGAAAACCCCATAATTTATTTATTTTTCTCAAGATGCCACCAAAAAAGTTTTTTTGTGGGGGTCGTGAAATTCACTTAACCCCAATGACCTGTTTGGATGGAGGGTAGAGAAGGGAATGGGAAGAGAAATTTTTGGTTTACATTTGTTTGGGAGTTCTATTTAAAAGGATAGAGGAGGGGAATGAGGGGATAAATTGAACAAAAATCTTACCCGCTCTCCCCTCCTCACCCTCAATTGAGGGGTAAAGAAGTTTTCATTCCTCCCCTTTCCTTAGTCATCTCTCAAACACACCACAAATGAAAACATG
>NC_033797.1:14099900-14110106 GCF_001876935.1 Asparagus officinalis
AAAGAAGTTCAAAATTTATGAAGGTTAAAATGCCCAAATTTTTTTAATTACAAGGTTATATGCGTGATATTTTTAAAAAGGAGAGTGTTAGCTCAAATTGAGCTTTGTGTAGTTTCGTTGCAACCTCGGATTCTGTTCTTCCTGAAAAGATAAATCATAATGAACACGATATTTATCAATTAGATGCATGCTTTTTCAACAGATCTAGAAGAATTACACAAATGCGCTACATAAGTTTGGAAATCCATTTTCAGAGTTTGGAAATCTATTTTCATAACATGTTTGTGAATTAGTCAAAGTGGCTTATAAGCCACTTTTATGGCCTATAAGCCAGTAAGGGCATGTTTGGCATACACATATTTTTGGCTTATAAGCCCAAAAAATATAAACTGGGTAACCCAGCTTATTTTTAGGTATCTTATAAGCCCTAAAAAATATAATCTGGGTAACCCAACTTATTTTTAGGTGCCTTATAAGCCACATAGTTCGACCAAGTAAAAGACCCTTATACCTCTTAAAATTTAAGAAAGTTCAAAAACGCTATTCCCTATCTCCAACTCTTGTTTTGTCAGTTTGACAACAAAGATAGACTATAAGCCACTCGTTTGATAAACATTCAACTATTAAAAATGGATTATAATCCATTAAATATTGGATTATATCCACTTGAATTATAAACCATTTATAGATTATAAGCTAAATGGATTATAATATAAAGTTGCCAAGCAGAGCCTCAATCATTTGCAACTCTTCTCTTGGCATAGCCCGATCTTGGACAACATGACATGAGGACATCTAATATCAGTCACTACCAACAAATTAAAGAGTGATATTAGAAAAGAGATACAAACCTACGTCCAAGAGGACTTGATGAATCTATACAACTAGGGGACCTAATGTCAATCATATGAAGGGCTAATTTTAAAATAACTTAACAACTAGGGGACCTAATGTCAATTTCAATAATATAAAGGGCTAAATTTAAAATAACTTAAGAACTAGAGGACTTGATGAATCTATACAACGCCTACTAGGCAAAGTTGTGATTCTTGACTTTGTAAAGTCTGCAAAGGATCTTGCCGACCCTTTGACTAATGGTTTATCCAGGAGTGTGGTTCTGGATTCATCGAGGAAGATGAGTTTAAACCCATAAATGAGGTCACTGATAGTGGGAACCCAACCTTTATTTGGAGACGAAATCCCAATGTAGGTTCAATGTGGTAGAAACAAGCTGTACTAGTGACACTCGTGTGGAGCATTGACCTAGATATATTTATATATTATTATATAGCATATGCTACTACCCCTTCTCTATGGTGACGATGCTCTTATGATATAGGTGATTAGGCTGATTTTTACTTTTAATAAGTCTAACGCGTGTATTGCGGAGGGTATGATATCTAGCTATAGTATCATTGGAGGACTTACCTACGTGAGAGGAACCGTGATGACCGCGGTTGGGGGGGGGGGGATGAGCTAACCCCTAGAAACTCTCATGAGTTGGTTTATTGTGAGCATGACCTTTTATGCTCAACCCGCTTTGCTCAATAGATGAAGATATATTGTGTGTGTTTTCGTCAATACTGGTTAAAGGGCCTAACTCAAGGCCTAGTCCATTATGTCCCTCAGGTGGCGATGAACTCAATAAGGAAAGATTCAAAGCTGAAAGCTAGCTCTCCCGAATTCATGATACAAAAGGTTGCTCAACCTATATATGTTTTGTGATTTATTGATTTTGAGTTTTCAGTCAAATATTGCATTTTGGGGGGGACTGTTGGATTTTTTATTGGAGAAAAGGCAATTTGCTTTCATGAATAGTCCCACATGGAATAGTGTTATGAATAGTAAGGGGTTTAAGTTGCTTTACCTATTATTGGGCTTTGAATAGTGTCTTGGGCTTTGTATTATTTGGGCTTTGCATATCACACGTGGGCGCGCAAGCACGCCTCGCCACGCCGCGACGCGCGCGCCACGCCGCACCGCGTGCGCACGTTTTTCTCATTGAAAACGTGCGTAACGGCTTTACAATTATGGAGAAACGTTACAAAAATAATGGCTAACGTTACCGAATTTATTGAGGGGTTTGTAACGACTATCTAAAAGCCTATATATACATCATTTCTCTTATTCGGAATATAGAGTAATTCTCTTGTTTCTCTTCTCTCATATGCATATTATTTTCTTCTATATTTTTGGTTTTATTTTTTGGGCAACTTTCTTCATCTGAGCAGAAACCCCGTTCTCTCACCCCAGTACAGAGGCCATCCGCTTTCGGGGATTTTTACCGCTAGGGGAGAGAGGATCATCTGCGTCAGGGCGATATGTGGGTCCTTAATACTCTAGGGCAATGATTACACGACTGCTCCAATTCATGCCAGATTATATTGTTTTATCTTATTCGGATTTATCTCCATGCTATAATCTTATTTGACATTTTTTCCAACACATTCTTCTAACGTGAAAAAATTATATTTTATTGACACTTCTTAGGTTGTGAATCTCTGACCAAAATCAAATATCATATTCGAGCACCTTATAATTTGTTTTCCAACATCATAAAATATAAAACTTTGATGAGCAGGTGTGATGAACTTGTTTTAGGCGTTAAAGGCTACAAAAGTCCATAAAACCATTCATGTTCCATCTAATAAGAAATTTATCAAAAAGAGAAGTTTATTAGGCATGTAGTCTTGAGCCCAAACGACCACCCAATAGATTCGCACGGATGCTTGAAATATCAGCCCTTACCGGAGCTTGGTTGGTGTTAGGTGTCAGAATGAAGACGAGCAACAATGACGAATTGATCTTGAGGGAAAAAAGCGGTGGGCTGTCTTCGCAGGTTGGGGGAAAATATATTTTTTTATGCAAAAGAGCACCTATGGTGTAAAAAAAAAAATATTGCTGACGAAAATAAGAGTGCTGTTACGGGGACCCAAAATATGGGACCAAGAGAGGGGACATGTGATTTGTCCCATCCCTATTGCATAATGAGTTGGTCATGCCAACTCATTATGCAATAAGGAGGAGACACATCACATGTCCCCTCCATTGGTCCCATATTTTGGGTCCTTAAATCATTTTCCCGAAAATAATATGCGCAAAATAAAAAGGGATTGCAGAGATAGATTTTAGTGGAAAAAGGTGAATAAATAGAGGTGCTTTTGTTCTAAAATCATAGTCTTCTCTATTGGTTAGTGCCTGGATTGTAGAGGTGGGGATGAGGTGAGCTTCAATTAGTCCTCTTTAAAGGGGTTATGTAGAGTGACGGAGCTAGGAATTTTCTCTTGAGGACTAAGAATCCAAGAAGCATAAATTCCTTTTTTATTTATTTCATAAAAAGAGAATATTAACTTCAAACCACATTTGTATGTTTTCTCCTTCAAAAAATTTCTAATTATAATGGATCATATTCCAAATGCATCCATTTCAGGCTTCTTTGACGGATCGAAGAACGTTTAGTGGGAATTGAAGAATCAAGATTTTGCTCTATATGATCGTTAATCTGAGGGGGAGAAAAGAAAAAGGGAAAAAAAGGAGCAACAATCAAAATTCAAAACTTTAAACTCACGAAATGGTCGGGGTTGGGAACCCCGATCATTTCGAAATAGGCCATTTCGGATTGGTCGGGGTTCCCAACCCCGACTAATTAGTTAATGGGGAACCAATCCGAAATTCTACGGACAGACTAAACAGTCGGGGTTGCCAACCCCGACTGTTTACAAAAACGTTTTAAACTTAATCGACCCGTTTTCTCGTCACGATGCTGACGTGACGAGAAAGTGGGTCGATTTTCATAAATAAGTTGAGAATGAGTCGGTTTTAGGGATTAAATTTGGAAATGGTTTAAAGTGAAAATTTCTTGGCTAGAAAAACCCTTGCAAAAATCTCCTTTGTAAATAAAATATTTAGAAACTTTACGCTACTTCAGTGTATATATATCCCCTTAAGGGGCTGTTTGGTTCGTTTCCTTGATATAGAGAAATGCAATTTCATGTAAAGAAACACGAGTTTTGAGTTTTCCAAACTTTTCCGAGAAATAGATTGTTTTGCTTTGGTTCGCACATAAAAAATGATGGGAAACCAATGTATTTAATTTTCTTGTGTTTGGTTCGCATAGAAAAAAAAGAAAAACTTTTGTAAACAAAGCAGAGAAGGAAAAAAAATTTGACGTGGCAGAGTTTTCATTAATTTCACTTGGTTAGGGAAGGAAATCGGAGAAGGAAAAACTCTTAGTTGGCGGCGATTTCAGCAGAGTTTTTTCTCTTCCATTCGAGCGAACCAAAGCGGCACAAAGAAATGGACGGAAAAAAAAAACTAATGGAGGGTTAAAAATCTGACGTGGAGGGTTTTCTGAGTTTTCCAACCCTTATAATAGCGAACCAAACGGAACCTAAAAATAATCCAGCGCTCGCAATCTCCGCAACGACAATCCAGCGACCCTCTCCTTTGAAAGCGCCGTCTCCTCCCTTTCATCTCCCCACGCCGTCCGTTCCCCTGTCTCCTCCCTCTCCCTCCTAAACCCACCCCTCCTTTTCTTCCCCTTTCACCCACCCGCCTACCCGAACCCTCTCCAATGGCAGCAAACAAGAAGAGAGAGCGAAACCTCATCGCATACACCGGCGCCGCCGCCGTCGCCGCCGTCGCCATCAACCTCATCGTGTCCGCCGTCAACGCCCACAGAGAAAAGCTCAAGAAGAAAAAAGGTAGGGCCCTAGCTCTCGACTTACGGTATATTCTCTCTTATTTGCTTCTAATCTCAGCTTATTTAGGGCTCGCGGGGACAAATGTGCGAATCAATCTCTCCGCATCCGAGATCAAGAGACTGGCTGATGATATTATCGCGAAATCGAAGGAGGTTTATGATTCTGTAGCTTCGGTTCCCCTCGAGAAAGTATGTGATTCGTTTGATTTTGGTGCTTTCTGGGTTATTTGCACTTTAATATCTTAAAGTGTCACCATTTTGAACATTGATAAGTTGACCTTCTATTTTGACAGTTTGATACCCCAAAGTGCGAAAAAAAAACAGTCGGCGTTAAATTTTGTTCAAGAATGTCAACATAGAAAAGTGAATGAGGAACAGATTTAAAAAAAAACAGTCGGCGTTAAATTTTGTTCAAGAATGTCAACATAGAAAAGTGAATGAGGAACAGATTTTCTTAACCAATTTTAGTGTTAAATTTTGTTCAAGAATGTCAACATAGAAAAGTGAATGAGGAACAGATTTTCTTAACCAATTTTAGTCTTTTGAGTTTGGTGAAAGTCAGGAGCAAAGTTAGGGCTTGGGTATCAAATTGTCAAATTAATGTCAATTTGAATACTTTGGGGTTATCAAGTTAAAGGGGGAAGCTTTGGTGTATCTGATTGCAAAGAGGCCTTCTTTTGATTTATTTGGTGTTGAATGTCGTTAGTTATCTTACAAATTTGAGCTTTGTGAAGGTTACATATATGAATGTTATAGCGCCGCTGGCAGAGCTCGAAGCATACCAGTTTCCCTTAGTGCAGTCTTGCCTGTTTCCGAAGAAGGTGTCTCCTTTAGAAGATGTTAGAAAAGCGAGTTCCGACGCTGAAATAAGATTGGATTCTTTCTTTTTGATGTGTAGGTGCGGATTCCTTTACATTTTATTGTTATTCATTACACAGACTCATTATTGGTTGTTGCTAAATAGATTGAGTTTAATGTTTGCAAACTTCATATTCTTTGTGTTTGTTGTCACTTTGAGGCAGAATGGTCGTTACCGTATTACGAATGAACAAAAGGATTCATATATTTACCACAAAGAACCTTGATGAATGGTATTCTATTAAAGGATTATTTTTTGAGGAAACAGCAGGATAATGCCCTCCTACATTACGTTAAGAAAATCATAAAGAAATAAGAACTAAGTAAGAGAGGGAAAATAGAAGTATACATGCATAGCCACTCCATCCAACTAAACTAAAACAACCACCAAATCCAGAATGCAAGATTACCAGGCGCGAAACCCCAAAAAATAAAAAAATAAAAAATTATGTGCGTGATATACTGCCAAAAGGTGTTGAGGAATTCACAGGTAGTTTAGGTGTGATCCGGGTCAGATTGTCCACAAGTCTCATCGCGTGTGGAAGCTTGCCGATCAACGACACTAATCATGTTAAAAGGATCATGTCAGCAGTATTGTGGCTCTAGACTTGGCAACTGGATTATCACATGATCACTCAATGTCTTTGATACTTGCTTAAGAAGTATGGACAAATTTTCAAAACCGTCCTATTTACAAACATATTCCCCAAAAACGACCCGTTTCAACTTTATTTGCCCAGGGCTGAAACTAGGTTGGTTTTGGCGAAAAAAGTTCACAAACTTCACGGGTTTATCAGCCATTTAACTAAGCTGCAAAATTTCTCGGGACTTCAAGTCCCGTGAAATTTCATAGTTTAATAAACTTCATGGGACTTGAAGTCCCGTGAAGTTTATTAAAGTGACCAAAATTTTACGCGATTCTACTTCTAAAATTATGCAACTAGCCCCTCGACTTCTCAACAAATTTACACAAAAAAATATATGTACTTACTTGCTACTAACTAGAGGGTACACTAACATAGGCCCACCAATCTCATCCTTCAAAATCCCATCCTTTAAAATATTCTACTTGCTACTAACTAGAGGGTACACTAGCACGTGGCTCGGTCTCGGCCCTCTTCACACGTGTGAGGAGCTCCACGTAACCCACCTCTGCGTTGAACTCCAACTCGCGCACATCTCGGCCGCTTTCTGCAAGGAGGAAAATAAATTTAAACAAACTTCACGGGACTTCAAGTCCCGTGAAGTTTATTAAACTATGAAACTTCACGGGACTTGAAGTCCCGTGAAGTTTCAAGTCCCGTGAAGTTTAGTAGCTTGGTTAAATACCTGTTAAACTTCATGGGACTTCAAGTCCTGTGAAGTTTCGTAAGTTTTTTCTTCAAAACCGACCCAGTTTCAGCCCGACGGCTAAAACTAGGTCGGTTTTGAAGAATATTTTGAAACTAGGTTGTTTTTTGAGATTATTTTTGCAAATAGGACGGTTTTGAAAATTTGTCCTAAGAAGTATATCTTACGGAACATGTATTGTTCTGTTCATTCATCCCATTGTGATAGATGGAAAAGTATAAAAACAATTTTACTTTGATAAGGCAGCAATTCTACATGACTGGACTTGGTTCATCTGAACAGTAGGATCTTTGTCGGGTGTGGCTGTAATCAATATTTTCTTGTGAAGTGAACTCATTGGACTACAAGCTAAATATTGTACACAAAAATATGTCAGTTGAAGATTAGAATGGAGCATTTATGACTAGGTAGTAAGGATTGAGAAGGGAAAAGGGGGCTTACATTTGCCTTTTGATGTACACATGGGAAGTTTCCCCCACCTTCTTTAACGACCATGTGCCGCTTCATCATATGCATTAGGCTTTAGGCCTGCTAGCATATTAATGAGTTCTATCATGGTTCATCCACACTCCCTTATTTTGTAGCATAATAATTGCTTGACGTCCTTTACTCTCTACTTTTGTTCTATGGTATGTTGTGTTCACTGTTTCAAAATTACAGAAGCCTTTTTTTTCTATGTTTCCCCCCATGATTCTTCTATGAGATTATCTTTGAGCAGTATATCATATAAGAATTCAAAATAATAACAATAACAATAACAAGAGCAAGCCTATCAGATTATCTTTGAGGAGTAGTATATCATATAAAGAATCCAAAACAACAACAACAACAACAACAATAACAATGACAAGACCAAGATCAAGACCAAGAAGACCAAGACTAACAGCAAGAGCAAGAGCAATAATAATTCACTGTCAGTATGATTAGTATCAAAAGAATTCTGCTTCAACGTTGCCATTCTATTCAAAAGTGCACACAACTACCTATAGTCTTCATCACCATGACAGCAATCAAATGCAACCGTATCAGCTCGTAAGACTATATGGTAACTGATGCCATTTATTGGTTACATGCAAAAAAGCAGAGAAAAAGCAACATGAAATAATTGAGCCCTCGTATCCCTGTGCATTTTCAGCAATTTTTTTACTGGAAGTTTATGAAAGAAACTTGGCTGTTAAGAGATTGTTAGATTAGTAATTCATTTTATCATGTTAGACTTTGTATTATAAGTTTCTTGGTATTTCATGCAAGGTGATCAGAAAGCGTGAAGATGTATATCGTGTCATTAAGGCATTTGTTGAAAAAGGAGAGTGGTTAGGCCCTGAAGCCAAACAATATATACAGTGCTTGGTATGTAACTATGACAGATTTTTCTACAACATTTCCATAACTCTCTGATATTTCTTGATTTACTTTGTTATTAAATAGTTATAATAGCCTATCAGATCATTTTTAATTAGCATTCCTGTTTACCTTATTCAACTGTAGTCTTTACCTGAAGGGCTGTTTGAGTTCTTTGTGAAGCGTGTATGGATGTGAAATAATTGTTCCATAAATTCTGCGAAGAGATAGCCCTTTGAAGTTGGGCTTTTCTGTAGAAAAAAGTAGATGGCAATAATCTTTTGTGCTTCTGCAACTGCAGTATGAAAACACACATCATTTAATAAGGATTCAGCCACTGTACATCTTTGTTTATGATAGTAAGAAAAGTGATAAAAGCCCTCTGAAGTTGTCACACACGAGAATCCTTTTTTCTTCATCCAGTGGCAGTAAGGTCCATCTTCCATTTACTAGTTATTAAATGTTGTTTTCTCTTAACCTCCCCTATTCCCTATTAACAAACCGGTGATCTATGTCTCTTTATATAAAAAAGAGAATAATCCAGAACAGATATGTATGTTGGATGTTCCGTTTGGCAGATCTTAATGCTATTTGGATCCACGGGAAAAAGTATGTCAGTGCCCATATCATCTGTGATCTACAATAAACTCCTGCCATTAGATGCGGCTTTGCTATTTTAGTACCAAATTGTCAACAGTGAATTTAATATCATAAAATTGAATGTTTGGAATTGCACAAAGTACTTTTTTGAATTGTGCTTCTTCTTAGTAGAAACAAACATTTTTATCTCAATCATGATTATAGTTATTTTTTTTTAATTTAAAGTTCAACCTCTCCAAGAAGCAATGGTAGTTTCATTGAATTATACAATTTAGTACTTGAAGTGTATTATAAACTCAAATGATGTGGGGATAACCGACAACCCTTGATACTTAAATTGTTAGGATTTGACCTTGAATGTGATTTGATTTTGAATAGGATTTGGTCTTGATTCAAGTTTAAAACTTATCCAATAGTCTATTTAGAACTTCGTCTTAGATTTTTATCTCATATTTTTTTCATTTTCCTTTTTTTTGGGTCAACAAATGCAATACAAACAAAATGAGCTATCAGCATGAGCTCAAAAGCTTGCAATTTTGTGAGTTTGCTGGAAAAGCTTTCACTTTCCAATCTTCTATTCCTGCTAAGGTTTTAAATGTCGGATGTCGGGTTCATGTCAGACGGCTGAAATCCATGCTGGATAGCGAAAATCAGGGATATATCGGGGGACATGGACTAAATATCGAATTACCATATCGGGTGGTGCACATATGTATAATATCATGTCCTAAATATAATCTAAGCATTCCTAAATTCATTATAAGCATACTTTATAAATTCTAGAGGCAGCGTCGGCAATAAGTGGATTCCGACGTTGTGGGAGGTAGCGGCGGCGACGAGACGTCGCAGGGAGGCAGTGTCAGGGCTCTTCTTCTTCTTCTTTATTTGCTCGGGGTCCTTCGGATGAGTCACCGACCACCCTCTTTCCTTTATCCCGATGACGAGATACCCTGCCGTCCTCGGGTTCGGTTGGGATTCGGATTTTGAGGCGCAACGGGAGATGGACGACGATAGTCCGAGATGGAGGTGGGGGAAGGACATCGTTATTCACTAAAGGAGTGATCGGTTCCGAAGTCCGCTGTAGCCCTAATTTTTCTCTTTTCTTTCTATCGGGTTCATAAGAAACCATTAAACATGAGAACGGGTCAAACGAGTTTGGGTTTTTATCACTAAACCCAAACCCGATAACAAAAAACAGATCTAAAAAAAGGGCCATATCGGTTGATTTTTTAAGGCTGGAAAATCGGTCGATATGCCTGATATGACCTTGATATTTCTGATTTGGCACTAAAAACCGATATACGAGTTGAAAACGTCCATGTCGTGTCGCTCAAGCCCTCAAACCGACATTTCGG
>NC_033797.1:14110116-14141284 GCF_001876935.1 Asparagus officinalis
ATAAAAGCTTCAAGAAAATTTTGAAAGCTGCACATAGAATCTATACTTCATCCTTTTATATTATGATTCATGATTTTTTCCCTCTTCACATTTTGAGTTTAATGTTTGGTTTTCTATTTTTTTTTATTTGTGACATAAGCAAGTAAACTATGACACTATCTTGAGTTTGCTGCTAATTCTTCTTTCGTCCAGTGACAGGTTAGAGATTACGAACGGAATGGTATTAACCTAACTTTGAGCAAGAGAAAAGAATTGGAGTATTTACGTTCTCGTTTAGACAACCTAAGTGCACAGTACATCCAAAACTTGAATGAGGATAACAGCTTTCTTCTCTTGGGCGATCATGAGCTGGCTGGAATGCCTCCAGAATTCATAAAGGTCTATATCTAAGGTCTTGAATCTTTTCATGTTTATAGCTTTGCTATTGTGAGTCTTTCTTTATTTATCACCATAGCGTACACGTTTTTATCCATTGCTTTCATCTTGATGTTGGTATATCTTGGTGCCTCTATGTTCTTGTGGTGTTGTAAGAAAAGTTCATAATATATTATCCTGATGAGCGGCTTAGGTTGATAATTGCATGTCCACATGTAGTATTCAAGGTGCCTGCAAGAATGAACCGACAAATAAGCTAATAGAAGTGAGTGTATTTCATATTATTACATGCTTTATGGCATCAGATGAGAGGAACAAGAAATTCTATTTTATGCCAGTCTTCTAGACATAAATTTTAGCAGTTCATAGATTCCTTAGTAACATTAGCCATTGTTATTATCTATTCTATTCCAGGGAAAGGTTATAACTCATTACGTTATGCATTCATGTGCTTCACTTTATTAGTTAGAAAGGAGTTCCTGCTGCACTCATGAATATGCATGATTGAATAACTAGAAGAAGCACCTAGTGCTTTCTGTTTTGTGGTTTTTATAGTCTTCATTTTGTTGCTTCTCATCTCTTTTGTTCATGACTATTTCAGTATTTAAGTAGCCAGCATCTTAGTTTTCACCACTATTTTGCATTGTTTACAAGCTTGGCATATTAGATGTTTACTGTTATGGGTTAACTTCTCCTTTTTCATTGTAAATGTAACTGTTCCTTTTTTATTCAGAGCTTGGAGAAAACTGAAAGTGCGAAGCTGAAGGTCCATCTGAGAAATCATCATGTTTCACCAATACTTGAGCACTGCAAGGCAGTATACTTTCAGTTTGCCATCACATAATTTTTAATATCAACATGCCTCTTTTTCATAGTTTACCTCTCAGTCTATTATTCTGCAATATTTCAGCTCTCATTTGAACATCTAACTGTCATCTGTTGATCAGCATATTTGAGGATACTTTGACAAATAATGGGTGGCCAATAGGTCTTGTTTGACCCAATTAGTAATTTAAGCATGATTTGTCTTATGCTACTGTTCTGTTCGTGAACAAATACCTCTATGGCATCATCCTGTATCTTTCAAATCCAATGTTTGTCCATTAGCCCATCGACTCATAATTCCTGTCAGGGAAAAAATGAGTTACCTGAAGCAAAATATGGCTAAGATTTGGAGTCATGTGGATCCTGGATAATGCTAGAGTCTGCATGAGCATTCAAGAAGTGGAGACATTTGTTCCTGTTAGAATATAAAACAATAACCCTCAACCCTCACTAGAACTTTGGAGTTTGGTGTAATGGTTAGGGACTTTAAGAGTTCCTGTATCATATAAGTTAGAGTGGTACTCATCGGAGGCATGTCAGAGTTGGTCAAACAGCTTTGAATGCGGGGACGAATCCATGATTTTTATCCAGCATAGGCGCCCTTCTCATTAGGTTGCATGAAATACAAAACTAAGAAGAATATCTAGAGACTTTAAATTCATAAAAGTATTTTTAAACATATATACCTCATACACGAAAATGAAAATATATGTATATTGTGATGTGTTCATCTTTCACCATGATCTTTAATCTTTTTTAATTATCTGTAGAAGGATATCTTATGGATAATTTCAATCGTTAGGTCTTTTTTAATTATATTGGGAACCGAATTGACTGTAGTGCACTGTAATAGTTCATTGAGTCTTTAGTTCTCTTTACGTTGGAGGTGACTTATTACTAAATATTGACTAGGGGTAAAAGAGTTGTAGGTCTAGATAATTCATTTGTTAAGGTACGGAGGTTTTACGAATTCCCAGGTTCTACGCTTGCCCAACCTGACTTGTATGTGGCTCCGCCACTGTTTGAGTGGTACCAGTATCAGGGGAAAATAAAAGGAGGAGGAAATTTCAGGCCAGGTTCTGATTCTACATACATGAGAAAACAATGTTTCTGTTTATCTGATTAAGAACATGTCCTAGTCATTAGGAGCTGGTGTATAACGCTGAACTATCATGCATTCTTCCATGTGAAATAGTTGTTATTAATGGTCATGGAGTAAGGAATGAGGGATTTTTTGAAAATATAAATTAGGAAAGATGTACAGAAAAGCGTTTAGGCTATATATGAGACGTAGGATAATTTATATAAGAAACCAGAGTCTTCGGGTAAAGGATATGTGTGTGCGTGCGTGAGCCCGCAATGAGAGAAACAAAGAGAAGAGACTTGGTTATGGAGATGTATCAAGAGTGAAGGTCAAAAGAGTTTTAGTAATGGGTGATGAAATTAGAAAGAGGTGAGGAGTTATCTTCATAAATTGTTTAATGATAACAATCCTGGAGAATATAACATAACACAACATGATGGGAACTATGCTTGTTTGTTGAAAGTAAGATTAATGAGCTTAAGGACACTTTTACAGAACATGAAAATTGGAAGAGTGGTAGTCACTGGTAGGATATGAGGATATCCTTGCCCAGGTTCTGAAATGTCTTATTGATATGAGCTTAGGATGCTCAGATAAGCTAATCAACAAGATTATTATCAATGAGAAAAGATCTGATGAGTAGAGAATTAGGACTTTAGTAACAACATAGTATTAGTTGATAAATTGGAGAGTGATAATTCCTAAAGTAGAAAGGTGAAGAGGAGTTATTAAGATAAAAAATAATTTAAAATTATTAGAACACAAGTAGCAATATCAAATATATAATATAATTTTAGTAAAACTTTGATATTCCTATTAAAGTTTTGAAATGTCTTTTAGAGAAATGACTTAGGATGGTCATCTAAGCTATTCAACAAGATCGTTGTCGCTAAGAAAAGGCCTGATGTGCGGAGAATTAGCAGCTTAGTATTGGTATATATTAGATTATTAGTTGATAAACTAGAGCAACTATAATTTCTAAAGTAGAAAGGCGAAACAGAGTTATTAAATAAAAAAGATCTAAATTTTAGCATAAAAATAGAATGTATATCATGTAATTTTGGTAAAACTGTGAAAAATAATGAGCGTATAGTACACACTGACATTCAATGAATACCTAGGAGTAAGCACTTTTGATGTTTAGAATAAATCATTTGTCAAGATGGTAAGATTGTAGATGACATGCTTTATCAAATCAGGATGGTTATATGAATATGAGTGCTTATTGAAGTGCACCAGTTAGGAGACAGTATGGGATTATAATTAGTGGAGCAGGGAGAAATAGAGGTGGATTTGAGAAAAACGGGGAGTTGTGACAATGGTTAACCTAATGAAGAATATAACTGGTAACAATGAAAGAATAGAATTCCTGTAGCCACGATAAAAAATTGGGTTAAAGGTTCTTGTTACTGTATTAGTTGATTGAACTTTCTATGTATATATATGTCTTTCCAAGATTTGTAATCATGCATAGCTGCCTTTAGTGTTTTTTTTGAAAAGTTAATAATGTCAACTGATCATGATAATTGCTAATTCCTACAAATCCGAATATTTGGCTGAACTTATACACTCACTAGTTTTAGAAGTTCCAAGATTCTAGAGGATTTAGATGTGTTCTACATATTGTTTAATTACTGAAGATTGAGAAAGCTGTCGGGTCTATGTATTATTTTTTAACATCTTCTGCATTCATCTCTTACAGGTGGGCGCAACTAGGAAACTAGTTGCTGTGGCTTACAATCAAAGACGTGGAAAAGAAAATCTTGTTGTCTTGGATAGTTTGGTAACATTCTTTTATAAGGAATTTCTAATAGTTTTAGATTTGGAACATTGCATATTTGGTAAATGGGATGTTACATGCTCTCTATACACCATGAAAACATATTCTTCCCCTTTCTTTCAGTTAATACTACAACTTAACATGAGACATGAACTCCTATGTTATTTTTTATTATTGCACTCACCGCACTGAAAGGAAGAAGAAGAGTAAGTGGATGGTTGCAACAGTCATATGTGGGGCACTTATCCCAAGGAAAATGGTGTCTACCACACTCCAACATGATAGTCTATCCGAGATTAACAAACATCAATACGAAACTTCTTGTTATCTTTAAATTTATGTATAGGATAAAGTATGTTGTGTCCCCTTCAAAAATCTGTTTGTTTTATATGCCATTTATTAAAATTAGATTCTGTCATGTATATAATGTTATGGAGTTTTATAGTTGAGTTCTTTATGTAAAAGTGTCAGTCTATTATTATTAGTGAGATCTGAGGCAGAAGAGTCCATTATCTCATCTACCCTAATTCTCCATAACTTTACTTTTCACAGTATCATAACCATAAAAGTTACAACTCTAACCGTAGTCCTTGTTCCAAATATTGAAAAGGGATTCAGTTCCTAGAATCCCCATCACTACCAACTTTATTGCAGCAAGCCCTAGTCGCCCGTCGCCGGCTACTTCACACATTGACATTGTCAAAGAAGATGGATCTTCTCAGCCATGTATGTGGATGATATTCTAGTTACCGTCAGTATTTTCAAAGGTGCGCGCCTCACTGCGCCTCATATGCCCTGTAACGCGGGGCGATTGCAAAGCGTCTCGCACCTGATGCAGTAGCACCTTTTGCGCCCTGCAAGCATTCCACATGGTGCATTTAGTATATAACCTCATATATTATTGTTCGTTAATATTTTAATCGAGTCTTTATACTTGATAACCCATATCCCAAAAAACAAAATAACTCTATTAGGCCTTTTTAGTAGCCTTCAATTGAGGACCCTAACTAATCCTCGTTTGCTATTTGATTTTGCTTGGATATAAGTCTTGATCGGACATTTGGTTTTAAAAAGTATGAACTTTGGATGTATTAGCATTAAAAATTAAGACCTTATATTGTGATTTGGTAGCAAGATATTATATATCGTGATATATCTTTTATGAGAATTCCTAAACATTTTTATTCGTGCTTGACTGTCTATCTTGAAAAATTACGTGTGCTCTGTGCGCCTCACATCACTCGAGCGTGCACATTGCGTTACGCCTTGCGCATGTGTGCATAAAGATACTTTACGCTCCGCATTGCGTCTGGCGCATGAACAACACTCGTTACAGTTAATGAAGAGAGAGACATCCATGAGCTGAATGAGTACATCCAAATGAAGTTTCACATGAAGAATCTCAAACATTTGTATTATTTTTGGGTGTTAAGATATATGTTAGCAGAGGCTAGGATGCAAGCCCATGAATACCTTAATTGGTTGAAATTCTAAACTTCCAGACTAGATTGCATGGGTATGGGTACTGGTAGCGGTACGGGTACGAGGCGTGGTAGATTTGTAATTTTGTAAAAGGTAGGGTATGGGGACATGACTATATATACCCATGTATGTATATTTATATGTATTAAAATTAATAATTTGTGTAAGATCAATATTGTTTTGTCATTTACATAAGATCAATATATAAAAAATAGATGTGAAGTGTAGAATATACATTCAAGAAGTGCACGAGGAGTGTTTTAAATTAAAAAATATATTATATAATTGAGTATAAGCCCCGATAAACATATGCATATATTTAAGATATGTCCAAGAAGTTTGGGTACGGGTACGACTATGTGTCGGGTATGGGTATGGCTTCCTAATCGAAGTACCTAGGTAACATAGCTTCCAGCAGAGCAGGAGAAGTAATTTGATGATCTGGCGGGTGTTAGAAATCATTGGAATCCTTTTATCGGGATATTATGTCATTTAAGATTGCTCCCGGTAAAGAGTCCTGTATTCAAAATTCCAATGCAGTGTATAGCTGG
This sequence comes from Asparagus officinalis, assembly GCF_001876935.1. Taxonomy (NCBI): domain Eukaryota; kingdom Viridiplantae; phylum Streptophyta; class Magnoliopsida; order Asparagales; family Asparagaceae; genus Asparagus; species Asparagus officinalis. The sequence goes on from NC_033797.1 coordinate 14,116,214, forward strand.
TTTCTTTTATGTAGATTGGACAGGAACGACATTTGGCATGAGGTCTGTTGATGCTGTTGTGTATATGCTGGTGGGAATCTTCTTGGAGAAGGAAACAAAGTGTTATCTTGAAACCGAGTAGAGAGCCTGAACATTAACCTATGATGAATACTATTTGTCAGATGGTATGGATACAACTACCCAATTAGGTTAATTATGTGTTTTCTTCTAAGATGAAGTTATATTGCAGCAGTTAGGCGATTATGTATGTCATGAATAATTCCGTGCTTCATGAAAGAATAAAGGATATTGAGTTTCATTATCTTCTAGGTTAAAAAAAAACTGGGATAAGATCACTCAGTGAAGAAATGAAAAATCAGTTAATCAATTACTGAATTTGCTTATCAAGTCATTGAGCATGCCTTGTAACAAGCTTGAGTGTGTGACACATATGCTCTAGTTTGAGGAGGCATTATGGTGATATTATCGTTGATAAGATTCGAGTGAGAAAAATGAACGATTCTCTTATTTTCCAATTCTTTTGAACTTTACTTTTCATACATGCTGCAATAAATTCATATATTTATGTATACTTAGCTGAATTACACGCACACGCATCCATGTTTTGTATATACGTCCGTGCGTGCGTCAATTTCATGACAGACACACACAGTAGGTGATACTTGAGCCCTGTTGATGAGTTTTTTTACTAGTGTGTCTGGCTTAATCAAATAACATTTATTGTATCTCATATCTGCTAGTGCTCTCTAATTGACGTTTGGTTGCATCTATTTCTGCATCTTTAAAATGTTCTTCTTATTCTCTTTTTAGGGTCTTTCATATGTCATGACTGTATAGACTTTGCTAATACTTGTTCATACTTAAATCAGATCCAGTTGCGGCATAAATTTGCAAGATTACTTGGTTATTCTAACTATGCCGACTTTGTTATTGAACCTAGAATGGCAAAGAACTCTGCAAAGGTTTGTACAGTTACTTTAAAAACATATTTTCATTATCTTATGTGGAAATTCTAAATATCTTATATGCATGTTTTAGAAGATTAATGCTAGGTAGTTAAATATTTACATGCCAGATATTTTTTCTTCATGTTACGAATAATTTATTAAATTATTTTTATATTTATTGTTGTTATTCATCACTCATAATTGTGTCGGATTACTTGAACCATTTGGTTTTCAGTTCAAAAGTAAAACTACTTGAAAAGTCTTTGTAAGCTCATGGAATTAGATCTGGGAAGGGTCTGATGAGAAAAGATTCTTCTGGTTAATGAAAGTATAATAGAATGGTGCAAGAATATTCCCAATATGTTAGTTAAGGATATAATCTTTGTTTGGAGGGTACCAGATTAATAGATAATGAATACTATATTTTATTCAAATATTTCTCTTGTACCAGTAATCATTTGAAAAAAATAGTGTTTTTGAAGCAAAGTAGAAGGACGAGTGTTGTGGATTAGGGTGGTTTACCATATTGATTTATTCCTCTGTAACTATTTTTCACCTTGTACTCAAACTGATACTTTCTGAGTCATGATTAAATAACTATTCCAATAGGCTCTTTTAATCCAATATACCTTGTTTGAAGAATTGTATGCCATTATCAGGTAATCTATCGTTTGAATTGTTCAGAACTTCATGCTGAAGATAGACTCGCCACAATTTTCTTTTATCCAAATCTCTAGATTCTCTACTGCTTCACTTTTTTCTCTATAAAATGTGATGCAAGAGAAGATAGGACGTGTCTCTTAAGTCAATAAGTCAGGGAGTCACTAGGTAGCCTATAAGTGCCCCTAGAATCAAAAATTTATTTCCCTTTTAATGTTTCCCTAGCCGAACTAGAAAGAGAGGATATTGTGAGTGATTTTATGGGCAAGGAGCAGAAAGAAAGAAAAAAAAAAGAACCAGTTTTCTCCGGCAAAAAGGATGTTGATAGGTTTGTATGAACTGTAACCACTAACCAGCATCTGCAGTTCGTATAGTAGTCCGCTTACTGCATCAGGTATTTTAATAGGTTGTTTGCATTTTCCTTCGACAGTTCTAGTAGTTTTGTCTGAAACCAGTTAGACAAAAGGTTAAGCTATTGGCTTGTACCCTCAGTAGAGCCTTCGGGCCATGTGAAAAGGCTTCCAGTGTATTTCGTTTTGAAAGATAAGTTTTCTCCCCCTCCCTAGAAACCACCTTTAAAATAGGTTCATTGTGTAGAAACCACCTTTGATTGCCAATTTATACATCACATTTAAATGGTTTTTTGATGCAACTACCACGTGGACTCACTTTTCAGTTAAGCTTTTTCCGGTAATTGACCCCACCTACCCTCGGAGCCTTCAGGCCATGTGAAAAGGCCTCCGGTGGATTTCGTTTCGAAGAATAGGATTTTTCCCTCCTAGAAATCACCTTTAAAATAGGTTCATTCTATGGAAACCACATTTGTTGTCAATTTATACATAAACCACCTTTAAACAGTTTTTAGTTGCAACAACCACACAAGCCAATTTTTAGTTAAGTTTTTTTGGTAATTGACCCCACCTAAACTCAATTAAGGATCATTTGTCTAATAAACTTGGTATTTCTCAACTAATCACTACAGTAAAAGCGAAAAGCGAAAAAACTTAACTTAAAGTGACTCCAGGTGGTTGATTGATGCAAAAACCGTTTAAATGTGGTTCACACAAGTTGACAATCAGAGGTGGTTTCTAAGTAATGACCCTATCTTAAAGGCAGTTTCTAGGAAGAAACCCTGAAAGATACAATGCACTAAAGTAAATGAATAGATGTAAGTTTGACGCTGGGACCTCTTAAAACCTGAATTCGGATACAAATTTACCACTTGACACTTAATCTACCCAGTTGTGTCACAATGTATCAAGCTAACTAATTAACAATTTCCCATGATTTCTATTTTAAATAGTTTTCTATTTTGGTTTCTTTTACTCTAATTTTGTTGAAGTAATTTATGTCATTTTTTTAATACGTTGCATAGTTTTTCCAAGTTGTTTTAAATGAAATGTTCACTTGCAATGTTGGGTCTCTGATCAAATTATCTTTTGTATTTGTGTGATCATGTTTTTGTGAATCATATTTTGACGTGCTGCATTTTTTTTCCAAGTGGTTCCTAAATTGCTGTATCAATTTAGATCCTACCAACATTTCCTCCAAGAAGTTTTTTACTTGTGAAAATTTATGGTATTTAATTTAATATTGTTTGATATTATAATGACTATAATTTCACAAGCAAACATGATCTGGGCCTGCTTATCTTCCAGTGTTCTGTTTTTGTTATAATCGATGTACCAATCTATGAAAAGAAAATGAGTCATGGCAAAGTGAAAAGAAAGTGAGGCTCAAGGCCAGAGACCTATTTTTTGCTCTAAGGCACGCTACAGGGCAGGTCATTATATTTTATGATTATTTTCTTTACTATTGAGGAAGTTATCAGCAATTTAAGTCGTCGTCTTTTTTTATTGTTAGCAATGCCAAGTCCTTTTGAATTGCTGGTCAATTGTCTGAACTAAGTCATCCGCATTTTGATATCAATTCAGATGACATAATCTGGGGTCACCGTCTAACAATTTTTCATTATAACTTGCAGGTCTTTGAATTTTTAGAGGATATCTCTGCCAGTGTTACTGGGCTGGCGAACATAGAGCTCAGTATGCTTAAAGATTTAAAGGTTTATTTATAATTCTTTTATGCTGCTCTAGTGTTCTCTTTGAATAGGTGCTCTCTCTCGAATAAGTGTTGAGTCATTTAAGAGCTTTCTGCCATGTCAGAGAATAGAGGAAGGGGATTCTCCTTTTGGGATGGAGGATCTTTTGTACTATATGAAGAGAGCTGAGGAACGACATCTCAATCTGGATCTAGGAGAAGTGAAGCAGTACTTTCCTTTCAACTTAGTCCTGTCTGGGATTTTCAAGATCTTTCAAGATCTGTTTGGTAACTATTATATTCCTGAATTTAACTTCTGCCACTGCTGTTATAAAGCTACAGGCTTCAAAAATATTTCAGAAATTACTTATTTATGATAAATATTTATATAATCATTGTACTTGATTATACCTGATACAGGCTTAAGGTTCGAGGAAATTAGCAATGCTGAGGTTTGGCATGGAACAGTCTGCCTCTATTCTATTCTGGATTTCAGCACAAGTGAGCTGTTAGGTTATCTGTACCTAGATATGTTCTCCAGGTTCATTTCTTTCTCTAGTTAACAGTAGCTGTGTTTTGTTTTAATTGAATTACCTGGGTGAAAAGCTTAAACTCTGTTTATTTGTTCCCTAGAGAAGGAAAATATACTCACACATGCATTTTGCCCCTTCAAAATGGATGTCTGTCTGGTGGAACACGTCAGGTGCAGGCCTTTACCTTTCTGGAGTTTTGCATCTTTTTGATCTTTTGCGATGTTTATCTCTAACATCTTATAAAATTTATTCATTTTTTCAGCGTGTGGAGCCCAATATTTAATTTAGTTTACAGATGGTTTACCCAACACAGCTGCTCTCAGTACTGTAGAGTTATCTGTGTTGTTTAGGATGCTGTCTTATGAATTATTCGAATTTGTTATTTCAATGTCTGACTTCATTTCTTTCTAAATTCTTAAGCTAAGTGTTTGACACAATATTATTAGTTTACTTCAGAAAGTATTGTGGAGTATGATCAATCCTTTTCTAGAGATCGTATTGACATTTTAGTTATTTCCTTACACTCGTCTTGCTTCAAGAAATTTGTTTGATTGGTTCTTTTGTTTTCTTGCTTATTTTTCAGCCATCTGGTTGTATACTTTATTTATGTTCAAGTGACCACTGCAGTTCTAACAGCTTATGTCTTTTTACTTTGTTTCACCGTGATTGTAATACTGTTCATTATACCCTCACTAAGTATATTTATGTGAACTAAGCTTCAGACTCTTTTGGTTGGGGAAATTGTGGAATTCTTTCCCATATTTTTTTAACCTTAACTTGATATCAATATTCAGTGGCTGAACCCTGCACATATAGAAACTCGTGAGAGGACGGGGACTGGTTCCCTCGTGGTTCCTTCGATGATCAAGCTACCTGGTGAGCTTGAGTGGGGAAATGAAGAATTGCGTGAGTTCTATAGTGTAGTGGAATTGCTTCCCTCTTCTTGATATCTGGAATAGTACATCTATTTATACCGATGGTATAAGGGTAGAACCGTCATTGTGGTCGAGCACAGGATGACGGTGAAGAAGTATGGGCTGACGGCTGAGTCAGCTCTTGCTTTACTGGTGTCGGCTGACGATTGGAGGAGAGATCATCTTAACATTAAATGTGAAGCGATCTGGGGCATGACGGTGTCGACGTGGTCCGATGAGTCATGAAAACTATCGGGGCTAGAGGTATGATGGCGCTTGCCAAGCATTAATTGCGACATCGACGTTGTGTCAGCGGGAGAGGATCGAGGCTGAAGTCGTACTCTAGCTTCGTCGAGAAGTAACACCTTTCGAGTCGTCCTTGTGAGGCGTCGAATACTTGACCGAGTGGGCTCGTTGCGAGTTGTCTTCGACAAGGGGACCGACAAGTTTCGCCATTCGAGTTGACATAAAGGAATGTCAACTCGGCGAGTCGGCTAACTTGGAATCCTTGTTGGTCTTGGCCACCAATTTGATTGAGGCATTTGCATGCAGAATTACACCTGTTCGTTGTTAGCAAATGGTTGCACTTTGGCGAGTGAAACACCATAACATAAGGAATCGTCATATGTGATAAAACTTAGTCTCTCAGGTCCTTATGAGCACATAATAAACAAAACTACTACCTGATTATGCCGTGCGTCTTTTGTTTTTGATATTTTTTCGTCTTCAAATTTCTCAAATTACTAAGTAATTTGGTGGATGATTTAGTTAGAATGTGTTTTTCAAAGGCTGCTACCAAGAAATTAATGGAGATTATGAGATTTCAGTCCGACTATGATATGCTACTTGCCTACTTCTGAAATTTATCCTTTTGCATCCGTTTGAATCATGATTGGAAGATCAAGTCAACATGGCTTGATCTTGTAAGATTTTTGCAATGTATGTATGTCAATGACACGACTACATGTGGCTGAATTATGAATTACAGAATTGGACTATAGGATGCCATATACATACATAAACATTGCTACTTGCATATAAGCTAGCTTCATCCCATCCTTTCTTCAACTTTAATGAGCCAACACAATGTCCATTTTCTTTATTCTTATATAGCCGAACCTTTATTTACTCATCTGAGTGAGTTAACTTGTAGTTATCCTTGTCATCATTATCTGAGCCTTTTCCTATGAACATGAATATTGACTGTTTGATGATGACTTAGGCTCCGTATTTGGATAACATGGTGTTTTACTTGTTTCCATGGTGTTTTTGACAAAAACAAAGCACCATGCGTTTGGAAATCATGGTGTTTTTTGAGCTAAATCATCCTCAAACTAAAACACAACACTTATTTCAAAACACATTTTAGGTGTTTTAAGTTTGGTGTTTTAGTTTTGAGTTTGAGAATGTGTTAATATAATATCTAACATAATATATTAAATGTAATTAATATAGAGTTATTATCAACATGGTTTTTATATTATACTATATTATACTATGCTATATTATAGTTAATCTAATATAGTAATATTTATTAAATAATATAAAAATATAATAAATAAAATATCTTATATAATAATATAATAACATATTAAATACTAGTATTTAATATGTTAATAATGCATTTTATAATAATAAATAATAGTAAAATATAAATAAACTAATAAAAATAATAAAAAATATTATTGATAATAAATAATAATATAATAATTTACTATACAATAGTATAATTGCTATAATATTATTCTTTTTAATAAATAAATTGTAATATTAACATTATTAATAATATTATATTATATGAATAATAGTATAATATTATATTAATAATAAAATAATATTATTATAAAAATATTAATATAATATATAACAATAACAAATTGATATACCAAAATAATTCAATATATAATTATTTGAAAATAATATGTAATAATTCTATTATAATAGTAATTATAATATAATATAACTCATTAAAGTACAACATAATATTATAATACATTATACAATATTATATTGCATTATATTTAATGCTTATAATACTATAATATTGTAAACTAAATATTATAACATTTTATTACAATATATTTTATTATAATTAATATATAATATATTAGTAATATGTTTAATACTAATGTTGTAATGGGTCAAACTAGTGTTGACCAAAAATACTTACCATGGTGTTTTTACAACATTTTAAGGGAAAAACACAGCGCCATTGTGTTTTTTTTTACAAAAACACAATAAGGAAAACACCATGGTAAACACAAAGCCAGCACTCTTTTACTCGGTGGAAGTCCTAGTTGATTGAGGCCCAGTCGATCAAATTTCTTGGTAAGTTTTTAGTTCATGAAGGTAAGCTATACAATCAGAAATGAGTTTCTAGATTGTATAGTCTAGATATGATTGTAGGCGACTGATGAAGTGACAGCTTGCTGTGAGAAATTACATTCATTTTTGAGGCATAAAAGATCTAGCCAATGAAATCACGTTCTGAGGTACTACCAGTCAACTGCCTCTCAACTTTTACCTGTATTTTGGATCAACCTAGAAGGATGTTTTTTTTAATGTAATCATTGGTGTTGCCTTTCGTGTTGCCTTTCGTATTTGGAGATGGATCACTGCTTTCTTTTAACCTTGCTATCGACTTCTTTTCACTTTTGTGCAAGTATTTTTTTACAACTAAATATCCTTGTGTGAAGTGACATCTGATTACTGGACATCCTTTGGCTGTTTCAGTTATTTTATTTTTCTTTTTTGCCTTTAGATAGCATCGACAGATGTTAATTGGACAGACGAATGTATATTGCACTGAGTTATTAGTTATGACCACAAGCATATGATTTTCCAAACTGTAATAGGAGTTTCATTGCAATGATCATCTTAAGCCTTACCCAAGTACAATGTGGTGGCTGGGAAGCAAGTCTATAATGTATACTGATTACTGAATGGTTGATATTGATAGCTAATATCCTCTTAAATGTAATTCGGAATCTTAAATTTCTGTCACCTAATTTTATTTTATTTTATTATTTTTTATTTTGTGTGTGTTTGTGTGTGATTTGCCTGGAAGGTATCAGGACCTTATTCTGGTCATTGTATGGGCTGATATATATATTTTCTGCTTGAGTAGATGGTTAAGCATTTTATTAAGTATATCAATTTGCACGGTGGACATCTTAATTAGCAAATATTGCACTAGTTCACTCTATATTTTCATCTTACCAATTCTTTTCCTTTTCACCTGTGTAGATTCCAGTTGCAATACTAATATCTCAGTGTCCAAAACCAATTGATCAAAATCCAGTGTTATTGAGATTCTCTGAAGTTGTCAGTCTCTGCCATGAGTTTACTCATGTGGTATGTTGATCTCAAACTTCAAATTACTCTTTTGAATTGTTTGAATTAGCTATTCTGAATAGTTTGTATGTGGTTGATCAGTGATCTTTACCTTTATAGTAATTGCATGTTCTTTTTGCTGCTTTGTTTCCTTTCAGTTTTTTTTTCATGTGTCACTATAGTGTTAATACACATCCATTGTCGTCACAGTAGTGGTATTTGTTTAGCTGCAATGACAATGAGGTCAGCAGTAGCAATGGCTCTGCAATCCCTACGCTTGACCTTATCTGGTAATAGTTGCACTTGCAAGCAGAAACACAAGGATCTGCCAGTGCAATCACGATTGCAAGAACTTGAACAGCAGGTAATTGAAGTTGTCTATGATGACAAAATTCAAAATACGTGGAAGCAAAGCTTAATCATGCTTTTGCTCGCTGGAAGATCCTCCACAGTTGGGGCTGTTAATAGGTTGTGTTCATATGATACCATGGATCTGCATTCGAATTTGATACCATGAGTAGGACCCAAATCTGATGCATGCCTGATAAGCAGTCCATCCCTCAATCGGGTTCAGACTATAAAATTAGGTTATTAAACAATAAATGAGGTGGGGTTGATTTGGATGGTCTTTAAACTAAGCTGCCTTGAAACATTTATTGTTGTCATTTTCCTGTGCTTCTAGGGAAATGGAGTCGTGGTGAATTGACTTCAAACAAACATTTATTAGCCATCTTTGTAAGCTTCTAGCAAAATGAAAGACATGGCTTTATGACTTGAATACAACATTATTGTTAATAAATTGTGATTCTCCTGGTGGGATTTTAAATTTGCAGATGCACAGTACATTATTGTCATCTTTCAGTTCTTTTTTCTATGAAGGATCATGATGCACCTGCAAAAGACATCATTCTCGCTAAGTAAGAAATCTTAATATACTAAGCCTGCTTTATACTTTATGCGTTAGCCCCAGAAGGTTCATACTACTCATAAACCATTGTCCTTTTGCATTGCATAAACTTTGATATTAGCAGAGTAACTTGATCTATTTAAAGTTTATGATCAGGGCAGTTATCTATAAATGTTAAAATATTATACTGTGTATTAATGAGTCGTTAATCTATTAATTTGCAATTAAATATTACTATTTTCCTTGTAAGCTGTATTCTTAAATATAAGAATTGTTGAAGTGCAAACTGCAAAGTGTGAGAATTCATATTTGGTACTGAATTGTTAAAATCAACTGATTGTGCTTTCTCCAGGATTTTGATGGCTATCTGTATATTATTTCACATTTTCACCTCCTTGTCAGGTCCACCATATATGCAATCAAGCAACTTTTGCTAGGTTTTCTGGGTTACGCATTGAAGCCGATTTCAGTGAAATTCCTAGTCAACTGCTGGAGAACTGGTAAATTTCGGCAATTTCAAATTTTATTACTTCGAATTACATGAAAGGTGCCGCCAGGCAACAATTCTTTACATAAAACTTTTTTGCTTAGGTGTTACGAAGGTGGCTGTCTCAAAATGATGTCCGGTTTCCATCAGGTGACATTTTTGTTTCTATCCATTGTTGTAGCAGTTAAAAATGGGCAGTAGCTAACAAGTCCTGTGAACTGAGATACTTATGTTTTGACGCATGGTATTATTGCACTGATGTTTCTGCTTGCAACTCCAGAGTTCTGTGATAACTCCGGGAAATTCTATCTGTTGATTCTTCAAATAAAAACATATGGCAGCATTTACCTCTGAAAGAAGAAAGGGAGAAAAAACCTATGTTTCAATCTTTATTTTTATAATATTTGACACATGATATTCCTTTTCCATGAAGGAACGTTGTGCCAGTAAATCAGTGATTTTAATAAGGATATTAGAGGACTATCTTCCTATATCATGATGTGCAGCATCTGAAAGGAGTCATAATCTAAATTGAAGACATGTCTTATCATGTCATGTGCAGGGAAATTATGTTTTGGAAAACTTAGCATGTAACTGTTATGGAATAAATTTTACATGTGTTTAATCTATGTTTTGCAGGATATTACAAAATCCATTACAAGTGAGATGTGTAGAGCCTTGAAAAGACGACGAGATATGTTCTCTGGTCTTAAATTGAAGCAAGAAATTCTTTTTTGTAAGTCACTAATATATTATTTTATTTGCACCTAGATAGTTTTTTCATGGTGCAAATGCAGTTGTTGTGATGCAGGTTTAATAATAACTTCTTTATTTCCTTCATTCACATGCGTTTTTATATGCTTTACTTCAGATTATCAGCTTTTAAATTGTCTTTCCCCTTGGTTGCTGTATCTAGTCTAGTTATCAATGTAACTGGTGTTAGCAATCATTATATGGTTCGTAAGTATGAGCACACATAATCATTATATGGTTCGTAAGTATGAGCACACATTTGTACAGAAGCTGCCTCACAGTGCTTTTCTTTGGGAATAAGGATCTGTTGAATGCAAGAACATTTAAGGGACAGCCCAGCTTCTCCTTCTATTCTTTGATTTTAGATGAATTACTATATTATCTTATTATTTATCATTGTTATTTAGGAAATTATTTATTACTGTTAATATTCCTATTTTGTTATCTAATATGAAAGGCTACTTTTGATATAAAAATCTCGTTACTGTTTGAGAAATTCTGGCTGAAAATTTATTCTGGATTTTGTGAGAAAAGTTCTGGAAATTGTGACTTATAGTCTGCTTGCCATGATACCACATCTTAAACTATTAGGCTCCTCCTTCATAGTCTTGTTCATTTATATGTTTGAAAATGTTCTGGCTTTTTCCTTAAAATGTAACCATGCTTCAGTTTGTGTTTACTGTTAACCGGGTTTTTTTTTTAAATATTGGATATCGAGGAAATATCAGATGGCGAAAGTCCATATTGCATTGTGGATATCGGGGAAATATTGGATATATCGTAAATATCGCAGTGTCATATCAGATAATGTGCATATATAATATGATGTCCTAAAAATGTACTCAAGCATACTTAATGAAATCTAAGCACACAAAAAATTGCAAATGATATATGTTTTGGATCCCTGACCATTTGTAGAAACTTATTTAGGGAAATAGTCTAGTAGAATTTTGCTAAAAAGTTTCATAGGGCTGGAATTTTTGCTAAAAAACAGTAAAGAAATTTTGTAGAACTATATTGTCTTGTGACAAGCCATATAAAAGGGCATATTGGCCAACATATCGGCAAATATATTTGCCATATCGGGGATATATCGCCCAAAAATTGCCAAAAGCGGTGAAGGATATTGAGACAATGTCTTTTGTGGAAAGTTTTATGCAAGGATACGTTGGCTGTTATATTGGCTACATCGGGGATTTTTAAAACAATGCTCCTAACTAGTCTGAAAAAGCCTGCATGTGTTGTTTTTTCCTTTATCCATACCCATTTAAGTAATTTATCAAGCTTTCATCCTTCTCAAAGTTGGTTCAGATATTTATTGCATCATTTGATTTGTGATGTTATTGTTAGTCATATTTGGTTCTAGCAAATGCTTTTGTTCAATATTTATGGTTGTGGCCCACTCTTACCATTTGATAGCCAGGCTATTAGTTATTTACTTATTTTAGATTGTTTGGATTTCCTTTTGATACCTTACCTGTGGATACAATTTATTCCAAGCACAACTGAATTCTTGCACCTTACAGGCCTTATTGATCAGATTATACATTCAAGTGAAGACGTGGACATAGTAGAGTTACTCAAGGACCTCCATCCCAAGGTGCAAATAGCTAGCATGATTATTTTCTTTCTTTATTCTTTTTCCCCCTACCTTATTTGAGCATCAAGTGTCTATATCTTAATCTTTTTGTTGCACGGTGTTGCTTGATCTTTCATCCAGGTTATGTTAGGTATACCTTTGTTGGAAGGGACTAATCCCGCCTCATGTTTCCCTCGCTATGTTGTTGGCTGTGAAGCCATTTGCTATAGTTACCTTTGGAGTGAGGTATGGTTTGATGCCTTCTTTTTGCTGATATTGTTGGGGTGTTAATCCCCTTTGATGGATTGAAAGAAAAACCATTTGGTGGACTATTCTATAGGCTTTTGCTGCTGATATATTTGCATCAAAATTCAAAGATGATTTACAAAACCAGACTGCTGGCCTTCAGTTGAGAAATAAGGTAATGTCCTGTGCCATATCTTCTATTCAAATTTTGACCTGTGAATACATTGTCAATATTTTCTCCGTCTTTGTGGTTTTTAAAAGTGAACTGTTTGAAGTGAATAAACATATCCTCAGTGATTTGGCACTGTAAGTTCAGATAGAAGGCTACTTCCTTGGGAAAAATTGAGCCAAACTAAACTCAGCTCTCAACATTTGAATCATTGTGGACCCTATTCTGGTCAAGTAGGGCTATGGATTTTAGTTTTTTTTATATCATCACTAACATCAGATGTCATACTGATTTCATCTTTGTATAAGAAGTCTTACTTATTAACCTATGGTTGGTTGCACTGCATATGATAATCTGAACGATAATTTGGAACTTTCTAGTCTGAGAGAGAGAGATTATATGAAATGAAAGGAAAATTTTACGTAATAACATATGAAAGAGCTTAAATTCAAGGTTTTGCTGGGAAACCACCTTAAAAATAGGGTCACCATACAAAAATAACCTTTCATTTTCAATTTATATGTAATACTTTTAAAGTGGGTTTTTGCTCCAATCAACCACCTCCTAGTCAAAATTTTCACCGAAAACCGAAAAATACGCTTTGAAAACTCACAGTCAAGACACATGACTCACTTTGTTAATCTATAGGTCTAGTTAGGATACAAGTGAACCTTAAACATGAATCTTTTAAGGTTAGTTTTGGTTTTTCAGTGAAAATTTATTTAGGAGGTGGTTGATTGGAGCAAAATCCCAATTAAAGGTGGTTTATGTATAAGTTGAAAATGAAAGGTGGTTCCTGTATGACTATTTTTAAGGTGGTTTCCAGGAAAAATATCCTATGTTCAATGTACTTTGATGGTATAAGTGTCTTAGGAAATGCAAATGTGAACTACGAATTCTACACATTAATACTATAGAAAGCTACGTGAAATATTCTGCACATTCAAAGTTGAAGTTAAAAAACTTATATGAGCTCGTTTCGCTTTCTGTGATATAATATTTCCCCCCTTCTCTTAATATCATATCTATCGTCATTTGCATCCATGCTAACTAACAGAGCAGCTGTTTACTTGGGCAGGTACTAGCACCAGGAGGAGCTAAAGACCCCCTTGAGATTCTAAGAAACTATCTGGGAAGAGAACCGTCTATTGACTCATTTATAGACAGTAAAACCAGGAACAGCTGGTAAATACTCGGTCATGGCAGGACAATTACCAACCAAAGAGTAAAACCTGAAGCAAAAATTGTCAGGTCATCAAAGAGATTTGCTTTTGTTGTGGATGATGCGGAGGGGGGGGGGGGGGGGCGGGGGGGGGGGGGGGGAGGTAGGGAGGGAGGGGAGGGAGGGAGAGAAGAGAGAGATTAGAGAGCATGTTGTACCTTGGGTAGATAGATCAATCTTTGTGGTTGTGAGCATGTTGTATCTTGTGTAGATAGATCAATCTTTGTGGTTGTTTCTGTTGGCTTTGAACTAAGAGTTGCTTTGGAAACAAGGGGATCTCATCAGCTTTTGGGTATGTTGATACCTCCAGTTCCAATCTAACCTAAAGCGCGGACGATTGGAAACTAGTTAGTTTTCTAAGACTCAGCTATCCAGGACTTGAGGTATAATTGTTGTGAAACTGTTTAAAAACTGTGGTTTACTGTGAAACATTGCCATAGATTTCACATTACTTTTACGCGTTTCTTAAAATTTAGTGGGGAACTGATGGTAAATTTTGCAATTTCAATTGATGCGGTTGTCTTGAGATGGGGATCACCATTCAAATGACTGCACATTGGTTGTGATTGCATATCCATCTTTTCAGTGCTGTGTTGGTTCAGGGCAAGAAAAGATTGGAATATTGCTCTTAAAAGGCTAAAAGATTTGCTGTGTTTAGTGGCTACTAACCCACTGATGTTCCTTTCTCTGTATCTTTGCTACCATTGACGTGGCCAGTTTCCTTTACACATCTGCTATCTTATCAAAGCTTCTTTACACATCTATCTCATCTGACTTAAGATAAAGTTTTACACTGGTCTGATTGAATTTGATGTTTGCAGCATCTATTGCGCATATTGTGCTTTGGATTATGATTGGTGCTTAGGGCCCCGTGCATGTTATTGCTAGAGATTTTGTGGAGCGTTGGCTTGTTTTCTGTATTGATTCTACGTGTTCACAGTTGAAAAAGAAAAACATTTTTTGAAGATTATCTCATTTGCTAATGGAGAAATGCCGTTGTTTAGAGTTGAGCATAATAGTTTAGAGGTGCGAGTGCTAATAAAATAGTTTAGAGGGTATAATTGGTTACACTTTTGTAGCTTAGAGGGTCTATCCGCAACTAAATCTTAATCTATTTGGGATAAAAGGCTGTAGCTAATGGACCAGATCTCCTGGCCACTGCTAAAGAGGATTTGTCATCAGTCTTTATTAGTGATGTCTAAATGAACAAAGCATGTTATGCGTATGAATTGCTTAGGGGCTGTTTGTTTCACCATTTTTATGGAAAAAAAGGAATAGAATTTGGGCCTGACAATGATAAAATTATAAATAAAGGATTCTTTATGAATCATATTCTTAAGTTTGGTTCCCCAAAAATTTATAAATTTTAGAATCTATAAAGTTGGAAAAGTATGCTGATTTTATAGAAACTCAAATTCTAATGATTTGGGTGGATTTGGGGCAGAAAGCTGACGCATTTGTACTATGCTCCCTCTTTTTTTTCGGATTTTGTTTCTTCACAAACCCTATATTATTATGAGACCAAATCCTTTTCTCATTCCAAACCAAACTAAAGAATAGGAATTGGAGGGTTTCTATAAAGTTGGATTCTATTTTTCATGTTATGAAACAAACATAGGAAAAAAAAGGATTCTATGACAATATAAAATTGTCTTAAAATTTTTAAGGATTAGCTAGAAATCCATAAAAAATATGGGATTCCTAATCTTATTCTTGCCCACTATTGAACCAAACACTCCCTTGGTGAATGTGAATTGTGGCAAACTTAGTTTCTTATTGCTACCTCAAACTAATAATTGAGAACTGGGTTATCCTTTAATCTCCTTTTGACATTTGAGTCGGGAGTTTTAGGCTTTGATATGATATACTCCGGTAATTTAACTTTTGCTTTTTAGTAATCGCAAGAGATGACAGCAATAAACTCTTTTCTCCAAATTTTTTCATTTGTATGCAACAAAATTCTGTTTGTTAACTTCAGTAATCAAGAGAAGCTATTTCATATTATTTGAAAATAATCACAACTTTGGGAACATCTCCAACATTTCTTCTTCCTCTCTTTTTCTATCCTCAACGTCAGCATGCTGGTTTTTCTCTTCCTTTTTCTTATCTTTTTTTAATTCTTTTTTCCCTATTATTTTTCTTGGGAATAAAGATTTGATCAATTCCGACCTTTTGTTGTCTATCTGCAACCTTTTACCATCTGAGCAATTTTAATATGTAGGAAGTTTGGACCCTTTCTCAATTTGCACCAGGTCTGTTATCATTCAAATTTTCTAAATGCCTTTTTTTAATAACGGTAATACCTTAAAAATCACAAGTTTGATAACTGATAGGCCCTAAAGAATTGACCATGTGTTAGTGGCATGGATCGGAGCGTATGACTAAAAGACCTAACCCAAATATAGACACGGCTCGACCAAGCAAGCCAACCCCTCCAACAGTCTGAATTGAAAGACGTCTTCAGGACATAATCCACTAGGGAGAGCCAGAGTTTGAGTCGAAAGATTCTTCAGATTGGACTCCGCTAGAGATTATTATTCCCAAGGCAAGGAAGGAAATGTTTGACTGCCTCGTCAGTACTATCCACATTAACTATGCGGCCAGATGCTATGACGACTTCTCGGATGGTGCTCATAACTCCGCCACCCAGTCGCCATCGCATTAAATGCATGACCAGACGTTATAATGACTCCTCGGACATCGCCCATGCTCCATCGCCATGTTGCTATCACGTTAAACGCGCTGTGGGCGGCCCCTCATGCTCACCCACCTAACTGTCGACATATGCAAAGCGGAAGTAAAATGTCAATTTTGCCAGTCGGGTCAAATTATCGGTTTGTCCTTACACTCTCCTATAAATAGAGGTCACTCCTACCATTCTTAGATCTGGACTATATTAACCCTAAACTTGATCCTACATTTGTCGTTCATACTGAGTGTTTCAGTCCCTAAACTTGATCCTACATTTGTCGTTCATACTGAGTGTTTCAGTCACTGACTTGAGCGTCAGAGGGCACACCGGAGGAAATTTCCTCCGGAGACTGTAATGTCTGTTACTCGTGCAAGATCTGTTTTTTCTAGTTTATCGGTCATCAGAGGAGATCAAGGACCCCTAACCTTCTCCTAACTCCATTCCACCCACAAATTAACTTTCAAACATAACAATAACCAAGTCCCGAATCAAATCCAAGACTGTGAGAGTCAAATTGGAACCTCCTGATTATCCGGATGATATGTGGTGGCTAATATTTTAAAAATATCTTTGAATGGAGACTATACATCTTCAAGTTGAACTAAATAATTGCCATGATATTTCAAACTTCTTATATAAACTTATTTTTATGACGAAAGAGGAATGTATCCACTAGATCATAACAGACGCTAGTGACGTAGAAAATATTTGAAATACTTGTTTCGTGCACTGATATATAGGTTAGAAATATTTCTATTCAAAAGGCTTATGATGCACCTAAGATTTTTGTTTTTAAGTACTAGAAATCCTCTTATTAACACTATCATTATTTGGAAGACTTCAAACATATGATAATCATAAAAAGCAAAAGGTATGAAGAACCTGGAGAAGGGAGTGAATTATTATGAGTAAGACAATTTAGTTATCTATTCATCATTTCTCGTAAGCTGAGAAATTCTATTCATTTCTTCGCTGTGAACATGAAAATTCTATTCATTTCTTCACTGTGAACATTATATATATATATATATAGAGAGAGAGAGATATTAATGAGTATCCTTGTCATAGGAGGAGATTTCCCTCCTTGTCGCCTATGTGGCACAATCCCCATCATCCTCATAAGACCATATGCAACAGGGGTTATTTGAAGAGATATTTGGTTGCAGCAGGGTTTTTTTGAAAAGGTGAATCAAATTGACAAGGCCAAGGGGTGAAAAATTCACCCCGGGTATTTCTGACAAGGCCACGCGCGGACAGGTCTGGCGCATGCCTGCCAGCTGCCGCGTGGCGAAATTTGATTAGGCGTCAATTTTTGTTTTCCTCCTTATTTTTAATTGATATTTTTTGAGATAAATACAATGAATTAATTTATAATTTTTATACCATTAATTTTTATTTTTCAAACTCTATAAATAGAGATTAACTTTGTGTCATTTGGACACCAAAAAACATCTGAGTTTCTACACCCTATTTTTCTTCTTTCTACAATTTGAAGCTAGTTTCTTCATGGATCCTTCACAAAACTATCCTAATTTTCCCTACAACTACAACTTTCCTAACCAACCTCAAAATACCCTCCCTCAACCACAACATCCAAATATACAACGCCCCGAAAATACTCAAAATACGGGGATGCAGCCCAATTTTCAAATGCCGTACATGATGCAACCAAATTTCGGCATGCAATATCCTTATCTTCCTTACGGTTATCCTCCAGTTCCGGGAAGCAGCTATGTTCCCTCCCATATGAATTGTCCTAACACGGAGTCGAGTGAGCCAGCGACACCCCGGTTTAGTAGCGGATCTACAGATATCCCAGAATTTTCCACCCAAATGTCTTTGGGAAATGTTGGTGGGGATACTCCTCACAGTATGCTTAATAAAATCGTGTGTTATTTTATGTTAATTTAAAAATATTATTAAAAATTAAATTAATAATATATATTTAAATATTATATATTATTTATTGAATTATTAATAAATTATAATTATAAATATATGAGTTATATTAATAATAATAATAATAAAATAGTAATATATATGAAATAGGAAAAAGAATGAATAAATATGGTGGGGTATATGATGAAGTGATGTGGTTTATGGTGGGTCCCAAATAAAGTAAAAAACTTTCTGAAAAATCTCCTGCTGTAGAGTTGATAGGGAAATGAAGATTATTGAATTAAATAAAGTGATGTGGCAGGAGAGAAGGAGGGGAAATTTCACCTCCTGCTGGAGATGATCTAAAGGAGGCACAAATCCTCACCAACTCACACACTCTCTCCTATTTTATGAGGATGGTGTGGATTGTGCCACATAGGCGTTAAGGAGGAAATCCCCTCCTATGATAATAATACTCATTAATCTCATATATATATATATATATATATATGAGAGAGAGATTACAACATACGAGAGTTATGATCGCTCCTTGATGCTAGGAATAAAATAACAAATAAGTTACAACAAGAATTTAAATTAACAACAATAATTCAAGTTGATTTGACTGGACCTTGCTCGTCAAAGAGCGAAACTAATCACGGCCAAGGGCTCCTAAATACGTCAGCCATTTGAAGATGACTTGGCACACAAGGTGTTCCCGGAACCTATCTTGAATTTTATCTCGAACTAGATGACAATCAGTTTCAATGCGTTTCGTGCGTACATGAAACACTGGATTGGAAGCAATATGAAGGGTAGCTTGATTGTCACGATACAAAGTGGCAGTGCTGAAGGCCGGAACATGGAGGTCACGAAGCAAGCAACTGATCTAAAGAAGTTCACATGTAGCGGACGCCATTGCCTCCATACTCAGCTTCGGCAAAGGAGTGGGATGCTGTATGTTGTTTCTCAGATTTCTGTGAAGTGAAGCAAGTAGGCTAGTCGATCGGAGTCATAAATATGCGTGTATTGTGAAAGGATTGCGAGCAGAAAGGAGTATGCCAGTGCTCGGAGACGGTTTAATGCTCTCATGAATTGAGAAGGTTGATAGCATATATAAATAATGTCGGACGTTGTTATAGTTAGATAGAGAAGGCGGGCAATCAATCAACAGAATTGAGAATGATCGATCTGAAAGAAGAGGTTCATCGTTTGGATAAAACTTGAGATTCTGCGCGCTCTATTGGAAAATTAGCAGTGTGCCCTTCTAATATGCCTATGTCATTGAGAATAACCAAGGCATATTTTCTTTGCAGAAGATAATTAATACCAGCTTTAGATTGGGGAACTCCTGAAAGTATTTGAGATGACCGGGAGATCTTTGATATGAAACTTGTGTTGGGTACCGACTCGAACTCCAAGTTAGATGCGAGTTTGAAGTCTAGGCCCAGTCCTACTAGTTTTCTTAGAGGTCAAGTTAACTTGATGGACAAGTAAGTGACGTCTTTAAATAAGATCTTCTATTCTAGGGTTTTGATATAGATAGAAGGAGAGAGACAATATTCTTGTAATTAGGGTTTAATAGAGGGTGTAACCGGGTTCAAGGGTATTGTGAGAGAGAGGGTCTGGCAGTCTTTGTCAGTGCAAGAGATTATAATTTGGAGGTGATAGTGGATTGTTTTCGATCCCATTATTTTTCCCTATTGAGGGTTTTCCATGTTAAATCTCGTATGATTCTATTTGCTGCGTTTGGTTGTTTTCGGGGGTTCTTGCAAGATCTAAAAATCCCAACAACTTGGAATGCAAAAAATGTTTAAGAAGAGAAATAGAAACCTGATCGTCACCAGTAATTATGATATTATCGATGTAAAACAAGGGCAATCGTTAACAAGTCATCTCATTGAAGAGTGAATAAAGAGTGGTCTGCCTTGGACTGAACAAAGCCAATCTCCAATAGTGTTGAGGAGAACTTGAAGAACCAATTTCATGAAGAACCAATTTCATGAAGAACCAATTTTATTTCACATATTTTTACATCAAAAACTTAAATATTCACATCTACTTATAGCACGAATGAAACTTAATCGTGTTAGGGTTTATAAGTGTTTAAAACTCAATAATGATTACTAGTATTGTTCAAATGAATTAACATGTAGTTGAGTTAGGGTTTTCAGAATTGAACTCGTTTATTTTTTTTACTAGTTTTTATGCACGTGCAGCGCACGTGGTAAAATATCAAAATATTTTTTTATATTTATTTAATTACTATAAATAAGTTTGATTCATCTTGAGTTCAAATATGTTAAATTGAATTATTTATTTACTATTTTTTTATTTAAATATTTAAAAAAAAATCAATGTATGGAATCACACAGTCAATTTATTAAAAATCAACACAATGCTTTCATTTTTCATCATTGTAATTTACTTATAGACCAATCATCTTGGCTCATTGACTTTGCGTAGCATCTTCCTTTTATAATGTTATTTTTAAGTGTTTTTTACTTTTGCGACAATATCATTTCTCATACTGTTAATGTATGGAATCACATAGTCAAATGAAAGTAGATTAAGTTGACGGATGTCATCTAGTTCTTCGAATGTCTGGTCCTTGGGCAAGCTGTACTTCTCTACACAAGTAACAAATCATAAGAGGGCATGGTCTGGAATTTCTGCAGATACATACTTATCTGATGATGTGATTTTGTGATCTCCAATAAGAATTATTAAGATAAGTGCATGTGGTAGTCCTCTTTTGAAACTCAATTACGTGAACATGTGCGGTAACTTTTCCAAAGATCTCCTTCTTAAAGAGTTGATCTTTCAAGCCTTAGAACTTTGCTCGAAATATCCTTGAGGTTAGATCTGGCCTGTCATTATGGGTTTGACCTGGATGTAGTTGCTCAGTGATCTCTTCCCATTCTGGATTACATGTCATTGTTATAAAAAGATCTTGCTTTCCAAATCGTTGTACTAATGACATTGCATCAATGTATCTATGACGCATATCTCTAGGATTATCTATGAATGATGATGGAAGCATTATTCTCTTGCCCACTTGGCATGTATTTGTTTCCCCGGCAGCTACACTGTTAACGATGCTTTGGAATAACTTTGCTCTGATTTCTGATTGTTTATTTCTAAATTAATCAAGTCTTGTTGTTTCAAGCTTTATGTACATATCAACATTATATTATTGTCGAGAGTCTCTTATCTAGAGCTTATGACAATAATAATCTCGGCATGAGACTTTTCCGAGTTTTGGTGTCTTGATGCCTATAAATTTGAGGGTTAAGCTATGTTCTTATATAATAATATTACTAAGAATTGTGAATTTAAATTTAGGGAAAATTGCTTCTAGCCCCCAAAACAACCCAAAACATGCTCTGCCCCCCCAAGACCTTTTCAACGTTCCTTTTACCCCCAAAACCGCCCCCGATTTTCTTCCAGCCCCCAAAACCAATCCCCAGGCGTAACGCCGTTTAAACCCCGCTCGAAATGCCCAAAATACCCTTACGTTTAAAATTCCCCGTTATGAGTTACCTCCTCGTCCGTACCCTGTCATCTCTCTCTTCTGCAAGCAAACCGACTCCAGAAACCCAATTCAAAACCCTAGCCCTAAATCAACCGACCCCAACTCAAACCGAATCAAAGCAAAGGGATCAAAATGGCCGGCGATTCAACCCCCAAAGCCAACCTCAATGCCGACCACAGCGAAAGCGATTACGCCCAGCGGTTCGAAATCTCAGAAAGAGCCCAGACAACTGCAGTGCGGGCTGAATCTGAAGCTCGGGCTGCGATTGGTGATGTTCTAGAGGACATCGCAACCAGCCATTCTCATCCCAGAAGCCCGCCTCAAAATTTAAGTGTAGGCCCACGCGAAGGTCTAGAGGGCAGCACCGGCACCACCGGCGCGTCCAACGATGCCACTAGAGCGCTCCTTGGTCTACAGAGAGGAGAAGAAGAGAAGCACGTGGCAGCACCCAAAAGGTAATTTTTACCGCAAGTTTTATGTTGTTAAGGTTACGGTTTGATTGATAATGCTCTTAGTCTGGTGGGAAGGTCCAAAATTACGGTGTCTGTTAGCTGTTGAGGTTACTGTTAACATGCAAGGTCTATGCTTTTATTGCTGAGGTTGTTGTTTATTTGTAGAGGTTAGGCTTTGGTTGTTAAGGTTAGGTTTTGGTTGATAAGGTTGTGGGGTTGTTGTTAAGGTTGTTGGTTACTGCCTTTATTGTTAAGGTTGTTGTTTAGTTGTTGAGGTTAGGCTTTGGTTGTTAAGGTTAGGTTTTTGTTGTTAAGGTTATGTGGTTGCTGTTAAGGTTGTTGGTTTACCCGCAAAGTTTACAGCATAGCTGTTATGTTTACTGATTATACTCAAAAATGCTCTCGTCTTGTGTTTTTGTTTTGTAGAAAAAGGGCAAAGCCAGCTATTACGTTGCGGCCCACCGCCAGCTTCGGTGCCTATCACGACTTCATGCAGAATTTGGTGACGCGTATGGGGCCAAGGCATTTTGCGGCCTACGAAGATAGTGTATTCAGACACTACGTCCAATTTGGCCCACCTGGCGTCGATCTTCCCACCTTTGAGCACATTTTGAGTCAGTGGGACAAGAAGAGCAAAAAATTCGTCTTCACCGATAGGAATGATGGAGAAGAGATCCCATGCTCATTCAACCTTGAGTGGGTAATGGAGCATACATGGTTCTCCAATGAGGGGCTTCATGTTGACCACAATCGGGACAGGAAAAATAGGATTTGGTCCAGGTTCTTTGACAAACCCGAGGCGGGGGGTTCCAGCAGTATAGCTCCCCCCAAAGGAGGCCCCACCAGACGCAATGTGGAGGACCTGCTCTTGAAGCTGGTACTATCTTCTGATCGCCGAGATGTGAAGGACTTTGTCCTGCTACAGATCCTCTATCAGCTGAGCATGATTTGGTGTCCAAGCAGTGTTTCCGGCGTTCCTAGGCATTTATTCAAGTACGTCGACAGCATCGAACAGGTCAACAACACTGCTTGGGGGACCTATATATTCAGTGAGACATCTGACGCGATAGAGAGGGCACTGAAGGGTCCTGAGCCAGGGAAGACGACATTATATCTGCAAGGGTGTACCCCTCTAGTTTGTGTAAGTAATCATGTTTTTTACTGATTGTGAAGGTTAGGGTTTAGTTGTTAATGTTACAGTTTCGTTGTCAAGGTTACGGTTTGGTTGTTAATATTACGGTTTGGTTGTTAAGGTTACGTTTTTATTGTTAGGGTTACTTTATTAATTGTTACGGATGAAGGTGTTTGTTAAGTTTTTATATCTCTAATGTGCAGTTGTGGTATTATGAACTCACCGGCATCAAGAAGCCAGCACTTGGTTGTACGGTGAGGCCTCCCCTGACAAATTGGGTGAGACTTGGGCACGTTGCTGGTTCTTTGAGATTGGCCACTGTTGTTGCGAAAGCAAGCAAAGCTACGATAAAGCTTCCACAGCAACATGGACAACTTCAAAGAATCGAGGGAGGTTTTTGGGGGAAGGAGCAGGGGATAGAGAAAGAGAAGAGGAGAGAGAGAGAGAAGAGGAGGATTAAGGGTCCGGCTGCAGTAGATGCCGGCAGGGCTCGTGGCCCAATAGACCTTCTATTCAGCTGCATCAATGTGTGAATCACCTAGGAAGGCATGCGAATGCTGGTGGAGATAGTCCTCTGGCTTACGTTAACACTGTATAGCTATACAGTGTAAACGTAAGCCAGAGGACTATCTACAACAGCATCGCATGCCTTCCTAGGTGATTCACACATTGATCCATCTGAATTGATCATATTCCACGCACCTATGAATCTTAACTATCTTTTTATTGTACAAGCTCATTGAAGGGAGCCAGTTATATTCACCCACGGTTATGGGACATATAGTAGAGAAAATGGTAATATTATATTCACCCACGGTTATGGGACATATAGTAGAGACAATGGTAATACATGCTGTAGTCATCGTGTATTCAAGCTTATTTGTTGAGTTTACGGGGTTGTTGATAGGCTTATTTGTTTGTTATAAGGTTGTAGCAAGTTCATTGTAAAAGAAATTATTTTTGGATACATGTTGTTTTGTTAAGTTTAACGATTTATCAAGAAATATTATGGACTCACTGTTAAGGTTATTGACTGGTTGTTAAGTTTACGTGTTTATGGATTGGTTGCTAAGGTTGACTCTTTGTTGTCAGGCTTATTGATTTATTGTTAAAGTTAGCTCTCTATTGTCAATTTTTATGTATTGGTTGCTAAGGTTAGCTATCTGTTGTTGAACTTGTGGAATCGTAGCTATCTGTAGCTCCTTGTTGTAACGTTTAGCTCTACTGTATAGCTTATTGGTTGAGAAGATCAGGAGGAACATTGAATGCAGTAGCAGAGAATATACGCCGGTGACCGTGACAACCAAACGCTGCTGAATAACAGCAAGGGACCTCTCCACAAGAGGGCGCTAACCTTAGCCACCATTCCATAAGTTTAACAACGGAGAGCTAACTTTAACAACCAGTCCATAAGATTGACAACAGGACTCTAACCATAGCAACCAACCCATAAGCTTGACAACAGGGCTCTAATCTTAGCAACCAGTCTATAAGCTTGACAACCAGCACATAATCTTTAATATCAAAACCATAATATGAACAATTCAACCCCGTGATCTTCTTAACCCATAAGCCTAACAACAGAGCTAAGC
>NC_033797.1:14142284-14163811 GCF_001876935.1 Asparagus officinalis
AGTTAGGCGTTGACTTATTCCTACTTAGGGTTCGGAATAAAATTCCCCGCGCGTGTGAGGCGCGGATTTTGGTGTTATTGATAACGGCCTGCCACAATGTCGAATATGTGGGCTTTTGTCCTTTTCACGGCAAAAGACTAACCGGCAACGCGTGTTAGGCGTTGACTTATCCCTGCTCAGGATTCGGGATAAAATTCCACATGCATAAAAGGCATTCAAGGATGGACAGATTAAAATTCCAAGCATTATATCCGGACTCTAACCATGAAAGTGTTGAGTGCACGAACATAACGGAAGTTTGAATGGATTAAACCAGAAAGAATTTTAGTGGACCCACTGTCAATAAATTTGATCAGTGAGGGATTTTATAGTGGAAGACTATGAGTCGTCGAACACCAATGGGAGTTTTGTGAGGGAAGATTGATCCAATGAAGTGATCGAATCTCGTCTCAGCAAAAGAGTGTTCAGAAATCACAATAAGAGTTTAGTGTTTATCACTTTATTCATAATGATTAGGTTGGTTTGGTGTTTATCACTTTATTCATAATGATCAGGTTATCCCTAAGAATATTACATTTAACATTCTTCTGGAAACTTCCTGTTACATAAATTATCCACCCCCAGCTTTCTTTGTGAAGCTGGGTTTACCATTGTATTCAGTTGCATGATCGGGTTATCCTTAAGAATATTACATGTAAAAATTCTCCAGGAACTTCCCGTCAAGAGTGGGAATAGTTTAGACTCATATACCTATTGGAGTATTAAGAAGCAGTTTATACTCGTATACTTGTCGGAGTGATTGAGAAGCAGTTTTATACTCGTATACTCTTTGGAGTTTTCATTCGGCTCAATTGAGCGATATAACGCCGGTTTCAACCAAGGTTTGGATGCTATTCTTAAGAGCGAAGCAAGCCTTGGTAGGATGAAGGATCCTCCTGTGGTACGTGCAGTACTTCGGATCTGTAGTACCGTCAGCTTCCTCCTGATTTGTGATGGGTGGCAGCTTGACTTTGTTGTTTTCAAGAAGGGTCTCGAAGATGGCTGGAACGTCTTCGTCCTTGAATGAGTACTCTTTTTGGAGCCTCGAATCCGAAGTCTTCTGCTGTCTTCGGGGTTGCTATTGTGATGTCTGATTAACGTCAACAACTGCTGTAGGTGCCTTCCCTTCATCATGGAAAATGAGACTCGGACCACGGGAGGCGAAGTTTGAGTTCGGAAGATTCGCCGTCGGTTGGCTCCTCTCGGCTTTCTTCCTTCGGAGGAAGCGTTCGGCCCGCTCTCCGCGCGTCTTCAACTCTTTCCAAGTGTTGGACGGTGCGACTCCCATAACTTCCAATATCTCAATAGATAGGTTGTTATGACATGTCTGGAGGATGAAGTCCTCCGTGATCGGATCTCGGCAGTTCATTGCTTTATTCCGAAAGCGCTTGACGAAGTCGTCGACTGTCTCGTCATCTTCTTGTTTCTCAGTTACCAAGGAATGAGTTCTCCATATCGTCCCAGTTGTTAATACTTCCGGGCTTGAGACGGCGGTACCAATCGAAGGCCGGCCCGCGAAGGGTGCCAACAAATGACCGAACCATCAAGGCTTTATTGCTAGATATCATACCCAAGTAGGACTTGAAGTAGATCAGATGTTGAGTGGGTGAACCCTTCCCGTCAAACGGCGTGAAGTTAATCAAGTTGAACTTCGCCGGGTATGCTATTGAGTCCCACTCTCTTGGATATGGACATGGAATGCCAGTCCTCTTTACCTCTCGATCAGACATTAGAGCGTTGATTTTACTCTCGAGATCTTTCATTTTCTCATCCTCGCTCGTATCGGGCTTTGGACGATTCCAACGAGAGGGTTATCAGCATTGAGGCGTTCATCCACATCTGAATCGCTACCTACCTGGTTAGCAGCATTGCGACGGCTGGATTCGCCCATTTGATTGGAAAGAGCCCGAATTACCCTCAACAGGAAGTTTCTGGAGAATATTACTCAGAATATTCTTAAGAATAACCTGAATACTCCAATGGGTACACGAGTCTAAACTGTTTTCCTACCCTCAACAGGAAGTTTCTGGAGAATATTACTCAGAATATTCTTAAGAATAACCTGAATACTCCAATGGGTACACGAGTCTAAACTGTTTTCCTACCCTCAACAGGAAGTTTCTGGAGAATATTACTCAGAATATTCTTAAGAATAACCTGAATACTCCAATGGGTACACGAGTCTAAACTGTTTTCCTACCCTCAACAGGAAGTTTCTGGAGAATATTACTCAGAATATTCTTAAGAATAACCTGAATACTCCAATGGGTACACGAGTCTAAACTGTTTTCCTACCCTCAACAGGAAGTTTCTGGAGAATATTACTCAGAATATTCTTAAGAATAACCTGAATACTCCAATGGGTACACGAGTCTAAACTGTTTTCCTACCCTCAACAGGAAGTTTCTGGAGAATATTACTCAGAATATTCTTAAGAATAACCTGAATACTCCAATGGGTACACGAGTCTAAACTGTTTTCCTACCCTCAACAGGAAGTTTCTGGAGAATATTACTCAGAATATTCTTAAGAATAACCTGAATACTCCAATGGGTACACGAGTCTAAACTGTTTTCCTACCCTCAACAGGAAGTTTCTGGAGAATATTACTCAGAATATTCTTAAGAATAACCTGAATACTCCAATGGGTACACGAGTCTAAACTGTTTTCCTACCCTCAACAGGAAGTTTCTGGAGAATATTACTCAGAATATTCTTAAGAATAACCTGAATACTCCAATGGGTACACGAGTCTAAACTGTTTTCCTACCCTCAACAGGAAGTTTCTGGAGAATATTACTCAGAATATTCTTAAGAATAACCTGAATACTCCAATGGGTACACGAGTCTAAACTGTTTTCCTACCCTCAACAGGAAGTTTCTGGAGAATATTACTCAGAATATTCTTAAGAATAACCTGAATACTCCAATGGGTACACGAGTCTAAACTGTTTTCCTACCCTCAACAGGAAGTTTCTGGAGAATATTACTCAGAATATTCTTAAGAATAACCTGAATACTCCAATGGGTACACGAGTCTAAACTGTTTTCCTACCCTCAACAGGAAGTTTCTGGAGAATATTACTCAGAATATTCTTAAGAATAACCTGAATACTCCAATGGGTACACGAGTCTAAACTGTTTTCCTACCCTCAACAGGAAGTTTCTGGAGAATATTACTCAGAATATTCTTAAGAATAACCTGAATACTCCAATGGGTACACGAGTCTAAACTGTTTTCCTACCCTCAACAGGAAGTTTCTGGAGAATATTACTCAGAATATTCTTAAGAATAACCTGAATACTCCAATGGGTACACGAGTCTAAACTGTTTTCCTACCCTCAACAGGAAGTTTCTGGAGAATATTACTCAGAATATTCTTAAGAATAACCTGAATACTCCAATGGGTACACGAGTCTAAACTGTTTTCCTACCCTCAACAGGAAGTTTCTGGAGAATATTACTCAGAATATTCTTAAGAATAACCTGAATACTCCAATGGGTACACGAGTCTAAACTGTTTTCCTACCCTCAACAGGAAGTTTCTGGAGAATATTACTCAGAATATTCTTAAGAATAACCTGAATACTCCAATGGGTACACGAGTCTAAACTGTTTTCCTACCCTCAACAGGAAGTTTCTGGAGAATATTACTCAGAATATTCTTAAGAATAACCTGAATACTCCAATGGGTACACGAGTCTAAACTGTTTTCCTACCCTCAACAGGAAGTTTCTGGAGAATATTACTCAGAATATTCTTAAGAATAACCTGAATACTCCAATGGGTACACGAGTCTAAACTGTTTTCCTACCCTCAACAGGAAGTTTCTGGAGAATATTACTCAGAATATTCTTAAGAATAACCTGAATACTCCAATGGGTACACGAGTCTAAACTGTTTTCCTACCCTCAACAGGAAGTTTCTGGAGAATATTACTCAGAATATTCTTAAGAATAACCTGAATACTCCAATGGGTACACGAGTCTAAACTGTTTTCCTACCCTCAACAGGAAGTTTCTGGAGAATATTACTCAGAATATTCTTAAGAATAACCTGAATACTCCAATGGGTACACGAGTCTAAACTGTTTTCCTACCCTCAACAGGAAGTTTCTGGAGAATATTACTCAGAATATTCTTAAGAATAACCTGAATACTCCAATGGGTACACGAGTCTAAACTGTTTTCCTACCCTCAACAGGAAGTTTCTGGAGAATATTACTCAGAATATTCTTAAGAATAACCTGAATACTCCAATGGGTACACGAGTCTAAACTGTTTTCCTACCCTCAACAGGAAGTTTCTGGAGAATATTACTCAGAATATTCTTAAGAATAACCTGAATACTCCAATGGGTACACGAGTCTAAACTGTTTTCCTACCCTCAACAGGAAGTTTCTGGAGAATATTACTCAGAATATTCTTAAGAATAACCTGAATACTCCAATGGGTACACGAGTCTAAACTGTTTTCCTACCCTCAACAGGAAGTTTCTGGAGAATATTACTCAGAATATTCTTAAGAATAACCTGAATACTCCAATGGGTACACGAGTCTAAACTGTTTTCCTACCCTCAACAGGAAGTTTCTGGAGAATATTACTCAGAATATTCTTAAGAATAACCTGAATACTCCAATGGGTACACGAGTCTAAACTGTTTTCCTACCCTCAACAGGAAGTTTCTGGAGAATATTACTCAGAATATTCTTAAGAATAACCTGAATACTCCAATGGGTACACGAGTCTAAACTGTTTTCCTACCCTCAACAGGAAGTTTCTGGAGAATATTACTCAGAATATTCTTAAGAATAACCTGAATACTCCAATGGGTACACGAGTCTAAACTGTTTTCCTACCCTCAACAGGAAGTTTCTGGAGAATATTACTCAGAATATTCTTAAGAATAACCTGAATACTCCAATGGGTACACGAGTCTAAACTGTTTTCCTACCCTCAACAGGAAGTTTCTGGAGAATATTACTCAGAATATTCTTAAGAATAACCTGAATACTCCAATGGGTACACGAGTCTAAACTGTTTTCCTACCCTCAACAGGAAGTTTCTGGAGAATATTACTCAGAATATTCTTAAGAATAACCTGAATACTCCAATGGGTACACGAGTCTAAACTGTTTTCCTACCCTCAACAGGAAGTTTCTGGAGAATATTACTCAGAATATTCTTAAGAATAACCTGAATACTCCAATGGGTACACGAGTCTAAACTGTTTTCCTACCCTCAACAGGAAGTTTCTGGAGAATATTACTCAGAATATTCTTAAGAATAACCTGAATACTCCAATGGGTACACGAGTCTAAACTGTTTTCCTACCCTCAACAGGAAGTTTCTGGAGAATATTACTCAGAATATTCTTAAGAATAACCTGAATACTCCAATGGGTACACGAGTCTAAACTGTTTTCCTACCCTCAACAGGAAGTTTCTGGAGAATATTACTCAGAATATTCTTAAGAATAACCTGAATACTCCAATGGGTACACGAGTCTAAACTGTTTTCCTACCCTCAACAGGAAGTTTCTGGAGAATATTACTCAGAATATTCTTAAGAATAACCTGAATACTCCAATGGGTACACGAGTCTAAACTGTTTTCCTACCCTCAACAGGAAGTTTCTGGAGAATATTACTCAGAATATTCTTAAGAATAACCTGAATACTCCAATGGGTACACGAGTCTAAACTGTTTTCCTACCCTCAACAGGAAGTTTCTGGAGAATATTACTCAGAATATTCTTAAGAATAACCTGAATACTCCAATGGGTACACGAGTCTAAACTGTTTTCCTACCCTCAACAGGAAGTTTCTGGAGAATATTACTCAGAATATTCTTAAGAATAACCTGAATACTCCAATGGGTACACGAGTCTAAACTGTTTTCCTACCCTCAACAGGAAGTTTCTGGAGAATATTACTCAGAATATTCTTAAGAATAACCTGAATACTCCAATGGGTACACGAGTCTAAACTGTTTTCCTACCCTCAACAGGAAGTTTCTGGAGAATATTACTCAGAATATTCTTAAGAATAACCTGAATACTCCAATGGGTACACGAGTCTAAACTGTTTTCCTACCCTCAACAGGAAGTTTCTGGAGAATATTACTCAGAATATTCTTAAGAATAACCTGAATACTCCAATGGGTACACGAGTCTAAACTGTTTTCCTACCCTCAACAGGAAGTTTCTGGAGAATATTACTCAGAATATTCTTAAGAATAACCTGAATACTCCAATGGGTACACGAGTCTAAACTGTTTTCCTACCCTCAACAGGAAGTTTCTGGAGAATATTACTCAGAATATTCTTAAGAATAACCTGAATACTCCAATGGGTACACGAGTCTAAACTGTTTTCCTACCCTCAACAGGAAGTTTCTGGAGAATATTACTCAGAATATTCTTAAGAATAACCTGAATACTCCAATGGGTACACGAGTCTAAACTGTTTTCCTACCCTCAACAGGAAGTTTCTGGAGAATATTACTCAGAATATTCTTAAGAATAACCTGAATACTCCAATGGGTACACGAGTCTAAACTGTTTTCCTACCCTCAACAGGAAGTTTCTGGAGAATATTACTCAGAATATTCTTAAGAATAACCTGAATACTCCAATGGGTACACGAGTCTAAACTGTTTTCCTACCCTCAACAGGAAGTTTCTGGAGAATATTACTCAGAATATTCTTAAGAATAACCTGAATACTCCAATGGGTACACGAGTCTAAACTGTTTTCCTACCCTCAACAGGAAGTTTCTGGAGAATATTACTCAGAATATTCTTAAGAATAACCTGAATACTCCAATGGGTACACGAGTCTAAACTGTTTTCCTACCCTCAACAGGAAGTTTCTGGAGAATATTACTCAGAATATTCTTAAGAATAACCTGAATACTCCAATGGGTACACGAGTCTAAACTGTTTTCCTACCCTCAACAGGAAGTTTCTGGAGAATATTACTCAGAATATTCTTAAGAATAACCTGAATACTCCAATGGGTACACGAGTCTAAACTGTTTTCCTACCCTCAACAGGAAGTTTCTGGAGAATATTACTCAGAATATTCTTAAGAATAACCTGAATACTCCAATGGGTACACGAGTCTAAACTGTTTTCCTACCCTCAACAGGAAGTTTCTGGAGAATATTACTCAGAATATTCTTAAGAATAACCTGAATACTCCAATGGGTACACGAGTCTAAACTGTTTTCCTACCCTCAACAGGAAGTTTCTGGAGAATATTACTCAGAATATTCTTAAGAATAACCTGAATACTCCAATGGGTACACGAGTCTAAACTGTTTTCCTACCCTCAACAGGAAGTTTCTGGAGAATATTACTCAGAATATTCTTAAGAATAACCTGAATACTCCAATGGGTACACGAGTCTAAACTGTTTTCCTACCCTCAACAGGAAGTTTCTGGAGAATATTACTCAGAATATTCTTAAGAATAACCTGAATACTCCAATGGGTACACGAGTCTAAACTGTTTTCCTACCCTCAACAGGAAGTTTCTGGAGAATATTACTCAGAATATTCTTAAGAATAACCTGAATACTCCAATGGGTACACGAGTCTAAACTGTTTTCCTACCCTCAACAGGAAGTTTCTGGAGAATATTACTCAGAATATTCTTAAGAATAACCTGAATACTCCAATGGGTACACGAGTCTAAACTGTTTTCCTACCCTCAACAGGAAGTTTCTGGAGAATATTACTCAGAATATTCTTAAGAATAACCTGAATACTCCAATGGGTACACGAGTCTAAACTGTTTTCCTACCCTCAACAGGAAGTTTCTGGAGAATATTACTCAGAATATTCTTAAGAATAACCTGAATACTCCAATGGGTACACGAGTCTAAACTGTTTTCCTACCCTCAACAGGAAGTTTCTGGAGAATATTACTCAGAATATTCTTAAGAATAACCTGAATACTCCAATGGGTACACGAGTCTAAACTGTTTTCCTACCCTCAACAGGAAGTTTCTGGAGAATATTACTCAGAATATTCTTAAGAATAACCTGAATACTCCAATGGGTACACGAGTCTAAACTGTTTTCCTACCCTCAACAGGAAGTTT
The DNA here is from genome assembly GCF_001876935.1 of Asparagus officinalis. Lineage (NCBI taxonomy): Eukaryota > Viridiplantae > Streptophyta > Magnoliopsida > Asparagales > Asparagaceae > Asparagus > Asparagus officinalis. Next base: position 14,150,430 of record NC_033797.1, read on the forward strand.
CTGGAGAATATTACTCAGAATATTCTTAAGAATAACCTGAATACTCCAATGGGTACACGAGTCTAAACTGTTTTCCTACCCTCAACAGGAAGTTTCTGGAGAATATTACTCAGAATATTCTTAAGAATAACCTGAATACTCCAATGGGTACACGAGTCTAAACTGTTTTCCTACCCTCAACAGGAAGTTTCTGGAGAATATTACTCAGAATATTCTTAAGAATAACCTGAATACTCCAATGGGTACACGAGTCTAAACTGTTTTCCTACCCTCAACAGGAAGTTTCTGGAGAATATTACTCAGAATATTCTTAAGAATAACCTGAATACTCCAATGGGTACACGAGTCTAAACTGTTTTCCTACCCTCAACAGGAAGTTTCTGGAGAATATTACTCAGAATATTCTTAAGAATAACCTGAATACTCCAATGGGTACACGAGTCTAAACTGTTTTCCTACCCTCAACAGGAAGTTTCTGGAGAATATTACTCAGAATATTCTTAAGAATAACCTGAATACTCCAATGGGTACACGAGTCTAAACTGTTTTCCTACCCTCAACAGGAAGTTTCTGGAGAATATTACTCAGAATATTCTTAAGAATAACCTGAATACTCCAATGGGTACACGAGTCTAAACTGTTTTCCTACCCTCAACAGGAAGTTTCTGGAGAATATTACTCAGAATATTCTTAAGAATAACCTGAATACTCCAATGGGTACACGAGTCTAAACTGTTTTCCTACCCTCAACAGGAAGTTTCTGGAGAATATTACTCAGAATATTCTTAAGAATAACCTGAATACTCCAATGGGTACACGAGTCTAAACTGTTTTCCTACCCTCAACAGGAAGTTTCTGGAGAATATTACTCAGAATATTCTTAAGAATAACCTGAATACTCCAATGGGTACACGAGTCTAAACTGTTTTCCTACCCTCAACAGGAAGTTTCTGGAGAATATTACTCAGAATATTCTTAAGAATAACCTGAATACTCCAATGGGTACACGAGTCTAAACTGTTTTCCTACCCTCAACAGGAAGTTTCTGGAGAATATTACTCAGAATATTCTTAAGAATAACCTGAATACTCCAATGGGTACACGAGTCTAAACTGTTTTCCTACCCTCAACAGGAAGTTTCTGGAGAATATTACTCAGAATATTCTTAAGAATAACCTGAATACTCCAATGGGTACACGAGTCTAAACTGTTTTCCTACCCTCAACAGGAAGTTTCTGGAGAATATTACTCAGAATATTCTTAAGAATAACCTGAATACTCCAATGGGTACACGAGTCTAAACTGTTTTCCTACCCTCAACAGGAAGTTTCTGGAGAATATTACTCAGAATATTCTTAAGAATAACCTGAATACTCCAATGGGTACACGAGTCTAAACTGTTTTCCTACCCTCAACAGGAAGTTTCTGGAGAATATTACTCAGAATATTCTTAAGAATAACCTGAATACTCCAATGGGTACACGAGTCTAAACTGTTTTCCTACCCTCAACAGGAAGTTTCTGGAGAATATTACTCAGAATATTCTTAAGAATAACCTGAATACTCCAATGGGTACACGAGTCTAAACTGTTTTCCTACCCTCAACAGGAAGTTTCTGGAGAATATTACTCAGAATATTCTTAAGAATAACCTGAATACTCCAATGGGTACACGAGTCTAAACTGTTTTCCTACCCTCAACAGGAAGTTTCTGGAGAATATTACTCAGAATATTCTTAAGAATAACCTGAATACTCCAATGGGTACACGAGTCTAAACTGTTTTCCTACCCTCAACAGGAAGTTTCTGGAGAATATTACTCAGAATATTCTTAAGAATAACCTGAATACTCCAATGGGTACACGAGTCTAAACTGTTTTCCTACCCTCAACAGGAAGTTTCTGGAGAATATTACTCAGAATATTCTTAAGAATAACCTGAATACTCCAATGGGTACACGAGTCTAAACTGTTTTCCTACCCTCAACAGGAAGTTTCTGGAGAATATTACTCAGAATATTCTTAAGAATAACCTGAATACTCCAATGGGTACACGAGTCTAAACTGTTTTCCTACCCTCAACAGGAAGTTTCTGGAGAATATTACTCAGAATATTCTTAAGAATAACCTGAATACTCCAATGGGTACACGAGTCTAAACTGTTTTCCTACCCTCAACAGGAAGTTTCTGGAGAATATTACTCAGAATATTCTTAAGAATAACCTGAATACTCCAATGGGTACACGAGTCTAAACTGTTTTCCTACCCTCAACAGGAAGTTTCTGGAGAATATTACTCAGAATATTCTTAAGAATAACCTGAATACTCCAATGGGTACACGAGTCTAAACTGTTTTCCTACCCTCAACAGGAAGTTTCTGGAGAATATTACTCAGAATATTCTTAAGAATAACCTGAATACTCCAATGGGTACACGAGTCTAAACTGTTTTCCTACCCTCAACAGGAAGTTTCTGGAGAATATTACTCAGAATATTCTTAAGAATAACCTGAATACTCCAATGGGTACACGAGTCTAAACTGTTTTCCTACCCTCAACAGGAAGTTTCTGGAGAATATTACTCAGAATATTCTTAAGAATAACCTGAATACTCCAATGGGTACACGAGTCTAAACTGTTTTCCTACCCTCAACAGGAAGTTTCTGGAGAATATTACTCAGAATATTCTTAAGAATAACCTGAATACTCCAATGGGTACACGAGTCTAAACTGTTTTCCTACCCTCAACAGGAAGTTTCTGGAGAATATTACTCAGAATATTCTTAAGAATAACCTGAATACTCCAATGGGTACACGAGTCTAAACTGTTTTCCTACCCTCAACAGGAAGTTTCTGGAGAATATTACTCAGAATATTCTTAAGAATAACCTGAATACTCCAATGGGTACACGAGTCTAAACTGTTTTCCTACCCTCAACAGGAAGTTTCTGGAGAATATTACTCAGAATATTCTTAAGAATAACCTGAATACTCCAATGGGTACACGAGTCTAAACTGTTTTCCTACCCTCAACAGGAAGTTTCTGGAGAATATTACTCAGAATATTCTTAAGAATAACCTGAATACTCCAATGGGTACACGAGTCTAAACTGTTTTCCTACCCTCAACAGGAAGTTTCTGGAGAATATTACTCAGAATATTCTTAAGAATAACCTGAATACTCCAATGGGTACACGAGTCTAAACTGTTTTCCTACCCTCAACAGGAAGTTTCTGGAGAATATTACTCAGAATATTCTTAAGAATAACCTGAATACTCCAATGGGTACACGAGTCTAAACTGTTTTCCTACCCTCAACAGGAAGTTTCTGGAGAATATTACTCAGAATATTCTTAAGAATAACCTGAATACTCCAATGGGTACACGAGTCTAAACTGTTTTCCTACCCTCAACAGGAAGTTTCTGGAGAATATTACTCAGAATATTCTTAAGAATAACCTGAATACTCCAATGGGTACACGAGTCTAAACTGTTTTCCTACCCTCAACAGGAAGTTTCTGGAGAATATTACTCAGAATATTCTTAAGAATAACCTGAATACTCCAATGGGTACACGAGTCTAAACTGTTTTCCTACCCTCAACAGGAAGTTTCTGGAGAATATTACTCAGAATATTCTTAAGAATAACCTGAATACTCCAATGGGTACACGAGTCTAAACTGTTTTCCTACCCTCAACAGGAAGTTTCTGGAGAATATTACTCAGAATATTCTTAAGAATAACCTGAATACTCCAATGGGTACACGAGTCTAAACTGTTTTCCTACCCTCAACAGGAAGTTTCTGGAGAATATTACTCAGAATATTCTTAAGAATAACCTGAATACTCCAATGGGTACACGAGTCTAAACTGTTTTCCTACCCTCAACAGGAAGTTTCTGGAGAATATTACTCAGAATATTCTTAAGAATAACCTGAATACTCCAATGGGTACACGAGTCTAAACTGTTTTCCTACCCTCAACAGGAAGTTTCTGGAGAATATTACTCAGAATATTCTTAAGAATAACCTGAATACTCCAATGGGTACACGAGTCTAAACTGTTTTCCTACCCTCAACAGGAAGTTTCTGGAGAATATTACTCAGAATATTCTTAAGAATAACCTGAATACTCCAATGGGTACACGAGTCTAAACTGTTTTCCTACCCTCAACAGGAAGTTTCTGGAGAATATTACTCAGAATATTCTTAAGAATAACCTGAATACTCCAATGGGTACACGAGTCTAAACTGTTTTCCTACCCTCAACAGGAAGTTTCTGGAGAATATTACTCAGAATATTCTTAAGAATAACCTGAATACTCCAATGGGTACACGAGTCTAAACTGTTTTCCTACCCTCAACAGGAAGTTTCTGGAGAATATTACTCAGAATATTCTTAAGAATAACCTGAATACTCCAATGGGTACACGAGTCTAAACTGTTTTCCTACCCTCAACAGGAAGTTTCTGGAGAATATTACTCAGAATATTCTTAAGAATAACCTGAATACTCCAATGGGTACACGAGTCTAAACTGTTTTCCTACCCTCAACAGGAAGTTTCTGGAGAATATTACTCAGAATATTCTTAAGAATAACCTGAATACTCCAATGGGTACACGAGTCTAAACTGTTTTCCTACCCTCAACAGGAAGTTTCTGGAGAATATTACTCAGAATATTCTTAAGAATAACCTGAATACTCCAATGGGTACACGAGTCTAAACTGTTTTCCTACCCTCAACAGGAAGTTTCTGGAGAATATTACTCAGAATATTCTTAAGAATAACCTGAATACTCCAATGGGTACACGAGTCTAAACTGTTTTCCTACCCTCAACAGGAAGTTTCTGGAGAATATTACTCAGAATATTCTTAAGAATAACCTGAATACTCCAATGGGTACACGAGTCTAAACTGTTTTCCTACCCTCAACAGGAAGTTTCTGGAGAATATTACTCAGAATATTCTTAAGAATAACCTGAATACTCCAATGGGTACACGAGTCTAAACTGTTTTCCTACCCTCAACAGGAAGTTTCTGGAGAATATTACTCAGAATATTCTTAAGAATAACCTGAATACTCCAATGGGTACACGAGTCTAAACTGTTTTCCTACCCTCAACAGGAAGTTTCTGGAGAATATTACTCAGAATATTCTTAAGAATAACCTGAATACTCCAATGGGTACACGAGTCTAAACTGTTTTCCTACCCTCAACAGGAAGTTTCTGGAGAATATTACTCAGAATATTCTTAAGAATAACCTGAATACTCCAATGGGTACACGAGTCTAAACTGTTTTCCTACCCTCAACAGGAAGTTTCTGGAGAATATTACTCAGAATATTCTTAAGAATAACCTGAATACTCCAATGGGTACACGAGTCTAAACTGTTTTCCTACCCTCAACAGGAAGTTTCTGGAGAATATTACTCAGAATATTCTTAAGAATAACCTGAATACTCCAATGGGTACACGAGTCTAAACTGTTTTCCTACCCTCAACAGGAAGTTTCTGGAGAATATTACTCAGAATATTCTTAAGAATAACCTGAATACTCCAATGGGTACACGAGTCTAAACTGTTTTCCTACCCTCAACAGGAAGTTTCTGGAGAATATTACTCAGAATATTCTTAAGAATAACCTGAATACTCCAATGGGTACACGAGTCTAAACTGTTTTCCTACCCTCAACAGGAAGTTTCTGGAGAATATTACTCAGAATATTCTTAAGAATAACCTGAATACTCCAATGGGTACACGAGTCTAAACTGTTTTCCTACCCTCAACAGGAAGTTTCTGGAGAATATTACTCAGAATATTCTTAAGAATAACCTGAATACTCCAATGGGTACACGAGTCTAAACTGTTTTCCTACCCTCAACAGGAAGTTTCTGGAGAATATTACTCAGAATATTCTTAAGAATAACCTGAATACTCCAATGGGTACACGAGTCTAAACTGTTTTCCTACCCTCAACAGGAAGTTTCTGGAGAATATTACTCAGAATATTCTTAAGAATAACCTGAATACTCCAATGGGTACACGAGTCTAAACTGTTTTCCTACCCTCAACAGGAAGTTTCTGGAGAATATTACTCAGAATATTCTTAAGAATAACCTGAATACTCCAATGGGTACACGAGTCTAAACTGTTTTCCTACCCTCAACAGGAAGTTTCTGGAGAATATTACTCAGAATATTCTTAAGAATAACCTGAATACTCCAATGGGTACACGAGTCTAAACTGTTTTCCTACCCTCAACAGGAAGTTTCTGGAGAATATTACTCAGAATATTCTTAAGAATAACCTGAATACTCCAATGGGTACACGAGTCTAAACTGTTTTCCTACCCTCAACAGGAAGTTTCTGGAGAATATTACTCAGAATATTCTTAAGAATAACCTGAATACTCCAATGGGTACACGAGTCTAAACTGTTTTCCTACCCTCAACAGGAAGTTTCTGGAGAATATTACTCAGAATATTCTTAAGAATAACCTGAATACTCCAATGGGTACACGAGTCTAAACTGTTTTCCTACCCTCAACAGGAAGTTTCTGGAGAATATTACTCAGAATATTCTTAAGAATAACCTGAATACTCCAATGGGTACACGAGTCTAAACTGTTTTCCTACCCTCAACAGGAAGTTTCTGGAGAATATTACTCAGAATATTCTTAAGAATAACCTGAATACTCCAATGGGTACACGAGTCTAAACTGTTTTCCTACCCTCAACAGGAAGTTTCTGGAGAATATTACTCAGAATATTCTTAAGAATAACCTGAATACTCCAATGGGTACACGAGTCTAAACTGTTTTCCTACCCTCAACAGGAAGTTTCTGGAGAATATTACTCAGAATATTCTTAAGAATAACCTGAATACTCCAATGGGTACACGAGTCTAAACTGTTTTCCTACCCTCAACAGGAAGTTTCTGGAGAATATTACTCAGAATATTCTTAAGAATAACCTGAATACTCCAATGGGTACACGAGTCTAAACTGTTTTCCTACCCTCAACAGGAAGTTTCTGGAGAATATTACTCAGAATATTCTTAAGAATAACCTGAATACTCCAATGGGTACACGAGTCTAAACTGTTTTCCTACCCTCAACAGGAAGTTTCTGGAGAATATTACTCAGAATATTCTTAAGAATAACCTGAATACTCCAATGGGTACACGAGTCTAAACTGTTTTCCTACCCTCAACAGGAAGTTTCTGGAGAATATTACTCAGAATATTCTTAAGAATAACCTGAATACTCCAATGGGTACACGAGTCTAAACTGTTTTCCTACCCTCAACAGGAAGTTTCTGGAGAATATTACTCAGAATATTCTTAAGAATAACCTGAATACTCCAATGGGTACACGAGTCTAAACTGTTTTCCTACCCTCAACAGGAAGTTTCTGGAGAATATTACTCAGAATATTCTTAAGAATAACCTGAATACTCCAATGGGTACACGAGTCTAAACTGTTTTCCTACCCTCAACAGGAAGTTTCTGGAGAATATTACTCAGAATATTCTTAAGAATAACCTGAATACTCCAATGGGTACACGAGTCTAAACTGTTTTCCTACCCTCAACAGGAAGTTTCTGGAGAATATTACTCAGAATATTCTTAAGAATAACCTGAATACTCCAATGGGTACACGAGTCTAAACTGTTTTCCTACCCTCAACAGGAAGTTTCTGGAGAATATTACTCAGAATATTCTTAAGAATAACCTGAATACTCCAATGGGTACACGAGTCTAAACTGTTTTCCTACCCTCAACAGGAAGTTTCTGGAGAATATTACTCAGAATATTCTTAAGAATAACCTGAATACTCCAATGGGTACACGAGTCTAAACTGTTTTCCTACCCTCAACAGGAAGTTTCTGGAGAATATTACTCAGAATATTCTTAAGAATAACCTGAATACTCCAATGGGTACACGAGTCTAAACTGTTTTCCTACCCTCAACAGGAAGTTTCTGGAGAATATTACTCAGAATATTCTTAAGAATAACCTGAATACTCCAATGGGTACACGAGTCTAAACTGTTTTCCTACCCTCAACAGGAAGTTTCTGGAGAATATTACTCAGAATATTCTTAAGAATAACCTGAATACTCCAATGGGTACACGAGTCTAAACTGTTTTCCTACCCTCAACAGGAAGTTTCTGGAGAATATTACTCAGAATATTCTTAAGAATAACCTGAATACTCCAATGGGTACACGAGTCTAAACTGTTTTCCTACCCTCAACAGGAAGTTTCTGGAGAATATTACTCAGAATATTCTTAAGAATAACCTGAATACTCCAATGGGTACACGAGTCTAAACTGTTTTCCTACCCTCAACAGGAAGTTTCTGGAGAATATTACTCAGAATATTCTTAAGAATAACCTGAATACTCCAATGGGTACACGAGTCTAAACTGTTTTCCTACCCTCAACAGGAAGTTTCTGGAGAATATTACTCAGAATATTCTTAAGAATAACCTGAATACTCCAATGGGTACACGAGTCTAAACTGTTTTCCTACCCTCAACAGGAAGTTTCTGGAGAATATTACTCAGAATATTCTTAAGAATAACCTGAATACTCCAATGGGTACACGAGTCTAAACTGTTTTCCTACCCTCAACAGGAAGTTTCTGGAGAATATTACTCAGAATATTCTTAAGAATAACCTGAATACTCCAATGGGTACACGAGTCTAAACTGTTTTCCTACCCTCAACAGGAAGTTTCTGGAGAATATTACTCAGAATATTCTTAAGAATAACCTGAATACTCCAATGGGTACACGAGTCTAAACTGTTTTCCTACCCTCAACAGGAAGTTTCTGGAGAATATTACTCAGAATATTCTTAAGAATAACCTGAATACTCCAATGGGTACACGAGTCTAAACTGTTTTCCTACCCTCAACAGGAAGTTTCTGGAGAATATTACTCAGAATATTCTTAAGAATAACCTGAATACTCCAATGGGTACACGAGTCTAAACTGTTTTCCTACCCTCAACAGGAAGTTTCTGGAGAATATTACTCAGAATATTCTTAAGAATAACCTGAATACTCCAATGGGTACACGAGTCTAAACTGTTTTCCTACCCTCAACAGGAAGTTTCTGGAGAATATTACTCAGAATATTCTTAAGAATAACCTGAATACTCCAATGGGTACACGAGTCTAAACTGTTTTCCTACCCTCAACAGGAAGTTTCTGGAGAATATTACTCAGAATATTCTTAAGAATAACCTGAATACTCCAATGGGTACACGAGTCTAAACTGTTTTCCTACCCTCAACAGGAAGTTTCTGGAGAATATTACTCAGAATATTCTTAAGAATAACCTGAATACTCCAATGGGTACACGAGTCTAAACTGTTTTCCTACCCTCAACAGGAAGTTTCTGGAGAATATTACTCAGAATATTCTTAAGAATAACCTGAATACTCCAATGGGTACACGAGTCTAAACTGTTTTCCTACCCTCAACAGGAAGTTTCTGGAGAATATTACTCAGAATATTCTTAAGAATAACCTGAATACTCCAATGGGTACACGAGTCTAAACTGTTTTCCTACCCTCAACAGGAAGTTTCTGGAGAATATTACTCAGAATATTCTTAAGAATAACCTGAATACTCCAATGGGTACACGAGTCTAAACTGTTTTCCTACCCTCAACAGGAAGTTTCTGGAGAATATTACTCAGAATATTCTTAAGAATAACCTGAATACTCCAATGGGTACACGAGTCTAAACTGTTTTCCTACCCTCAACAGGAAGTTTCTGGAGAATATTACTCAGAATATTCTTAAGAATAACCTGAATACTCCAATGGGTACACGAGTCTAAACTGTTTTCCTACCCTCAACAGGAAGTTTCTGGAGAATATTACTCAGAATATTCTTAAGAATAACCTGAATACTCCAATGGGTACACGAGTCTAAACTGTTTTCCTACCCTCAACAGGAAGTTTCTGGAGAATATTACTCAGAATATTCTTAAGAATAACCTGAATACTCCAATGGGTACACGAGTCTAAACTGTTTTCCTACCCTCAACAGGAAGTTTCTGGAGAATATTACTCAGAATATTCTTAAGAATAACCTGAATACTCCAATGGGTACACGAGTCTAAACTGTTTTCCTACCCTCAACAGGAAGTTTCTGGAGAATATTACTCAGAATATTCTTAAGAATAACCTGAATACTCCAATAGGTTCACGAGTCTAAACTGTTTTCCTACCCTCAACAGGAAGTTTCTGGAGAATATTACTCAGAATATTCTTAAGAATAACCTGAATACTCCAATAGGTTCACGAGTCTAAACTGTTTTCCTACCCTCAACAGGAAGTTTCTGGAGAATATTACTCAGAATATTCTTAAGAATAACCTGAATACTCCAATAGGTTCACGAGTCTAAACTGTTTTCCTACCCTCAACAGGAAGTTTCTGGAGAATATTACTCAGAATATTCTTAAGAATAACCTGAATACTCCAATAGGTTCACGAGTCTAAACTGTTTTCCTACCCTCAACAGGAAGTTTCTGGAGAATATTACTCAGAATATTCTTAAGAATAACCTGAATACTCCAATGGGTACACGAGTCTAAACTGTTTTCCTACCCTCAACAGGAAGTTTCTGGAGAATATTACTCAGAATATTCTTAAGAATAACCTGAATACTCCAATGGGTACACGAGTCTAAACTGTTTTCCTACCCTCAACAGGAAGTTTCTGGAGAATATTACTCAGAATATTCTTAAGAATAACCTGAATACTCCAATGGGTACACGAGTCTAAACTGTTTTCCTACCCTCAACAGGAAGTTTCTGGAGAATATTACTCAGAATATTCTTAAGAATAACCTGAATACTCCAATGGGTACACGAGTCTAAACTGTTTTCCTACCCTCAACAGGAAGTTTCTGGAGAATATTACTCAGAATATTCTTAAGAATAACCTGAATACTCCAATAGGTTCACGAGTCTAAACTGTTTTCCTACCCTCAACAGGAAGTTTCTGGAGAATATTACTCAGAATATTCTTAAGAATAACCTGAATACTCCAATAGGTTCACGAGTCTAAACTGTTTTCCTACCCTCAACAGGAAGTTTCTGGAGAATATTACTCAGAATATTCTTAAGAATAACCTGAATACTCCAATAGGTACACGAGTCTAAACTGTTTTCCTACCCTCAACAGGAAGTTTCTGGAGAATATTACTCAGAATATTCTTAAGAATAACCTGAATACTCCAATAGGTACACGAGTCTAAACTGTTTTCCTACCCTCAACAGGAAGTTTCTGGAGAATATTACTCAGAATATTCTTAAGAATAACCTGAATACTCCAATAGGTACACGAGTCTAAACTGTTTTCCTACCCTCAACAGGAAGTTTCTGGAGAATATTACTCAGAATATTCTTAAGAATAACCTGAATACTCCAATAGGTACACGAGTCTAAACTGTTTCCCTATCATCAACAGGAAGTTTCTAGAGAATATTACTCAGAATATTCTTAAGAATAACCTGAATACTCCAATAGGTACACGAGTCTAAACTGTTTTCCTACCCTCAACAGGAAGTTTCTGGAGAATATCAGTTAAAATATTCTTGAGAATAACCTGACTACCCCTAAACGGGTATATGCAGTGTCAACTTGACGACAAGAGCTGATTTCACAAGTACAAGTTCCAGCTTTAATTCAAGATCTCTACAATGGACAAGCGATAAACGCGATGCCGGGAAGAATCTTAACTATTCTACAAAGCACTGAATAGATTGAGAGACAAAGAGATCAAAAGTTGAAGCCACCTACGGGTTCCTCTACACGATCTACTCAACCAAGCATTGAAGGGATCGTAAGCAAGACTTATCTTATCCAAAGCATCCCAGAACTCCTCTATAAAAGATTGAGTCTGGAATACTTTGGAGGGGGTATCTGTAGGCGTCAAAAAATGCTGAAAGATATCCAAATACAGCTCAAGAGGAAATCATCCAAAAAGGCAGAAAAAAAAACACAAGTCTTGACTGTCTCGCCCTGCGAGACAGTCTTTGCTGTCTCGCCGTGCGAGACATAATTTACTGTCTTGCACGTGAGACAGTTTTCAGATGGTCAAAACTACCTTTGCAACTGCCCTACACGTGGCCACTAACTGTTCAAGAACGTGGGGCGAGACAGTATTTACTGTCTCGCCGTGCGAGACAGAATTTACTGTCTTGCACGTGAGACAGTTTTCAGATGGTCAAAACTACCTTTGCAACTGCCCTACACGTGGCCACTAACTGTTCAAGAACGTGGGAAACGTCATGGGCGAGAATCACGTGGATAACTGCCAAAATAACGGAGTTTAAAACATGGGAGAGCGGTTACAATGAGAAACTGTATTTTCCGAGACAGTATTTACTGTCTCGCTGGGCGAGACAGCAAATTTACTGTCTGTCTCGCGGGCCGAGACAGCAAACACTGTCTCGCCCGTCGAGACAGCAAAAGCTGTCTCGCGAACCTGTTTTCTGCCAACTGTTCTTGGAGGTTATAAATACCCTCCTAAGGCCATTTTTCCAGGGGGCTGATCATTGTGAGTACTTCAGAGCAATCCAGAGCAATCCAGAGCAGAGAGAGAGAGCAGAGGTGCTGATCTTACGGCCAATCCTTGATAATCAGGCTTTGACTTGATTTCAAGAAGAACGACTATCTTACATCGATAAGATATCGTTTCAATTTCTCACTTCGATAAACGAAGTCAGAATCATAAACCCCTCACGGTTCAATCAGAATCTGTGATTTGGTGGTCTACGAGTCAAAGCGCTCCCGGCACAGGCAAAGATCCCACGAAAGCAGTGATCCAAACAACGATCCTGCGTTTATTTTCTCAAGAGTTGTAATTTTCTTTTTGTTGTGTAAAAGAGTCTTATAAAAAGGCTGTTTTCTTTGAATTTATTGTAATCGACCGAAGATATAATGAATTCGACAACAAAACCAACTTTTGGCGAAAACAGGGCTAGCATGCGGATTGTTTAAGTCCGTTCTGCATGTAACGTTATGCTAAAAGAGTTAACTCTTTTAGTGCTACGATATTGAATACGTAGACTTTGTCTTTCTCTTGTGAAAAGACTAAACAGCGACGTGTATCAGACGTAGACTTTAAGGTTTTTTTGGCAAACCCTTAGCCTTCAACGGATTTGGCGAGCCTTTACCGACGACCGTTTGAGTCGGGCTAGCATGCGGATTGTTTAAGTCCGTTCCGCATGTGACGTTGTGCTAAAGGAATGAACTCCCTTAGACTTGATGCTACGATATTAAATACGTATACTTCGCCATTGTTACGGGAATAGGCTACCCGGCAACGTGTGTTAGACGCTGACCTATCCCTACTTAGG
>NC_033797.1:14164811-14167382 GCF_001876935.1 Asparagus officinalis
TAAACATTTGATTTGTTAGTTTGTAATAAGCTTTCTTATAAATACAAACGAAGTTCCCTGTTTTCGGGAAATCAAAGTTTTCACCCTACAAGGGTTTGTTGTTAAGGTTATGAATCCCCTCTCTCTCTCTTTCTTTTTTTATTAAAATATGATGGGGATTATTTTATTATTTTTGTTTTCTCTCTCTCTTTATCATGATGTACCAAGAGGATAGTTGAAATGATTGATGATGATTATTTTATTATTTTTGTTTTTTATTATTTTGGTTGTTTGTATTGGGAGGTTGTTAAAGTTACAGGTTGATTGTTAAGGTTACGGGTTGATTGTTAAGGTTAAGGGTTTATTGTTAAGGTTATGAATCTTCTCTCTCTCTTTCTTTTTTATTAAAATATGATGTGGATTATTTTATTATTTTTATTTTCTCTCTCTCTTTATCATGGTGTACCAAAAGGATAGTTGAAATGATTAATGAGGATTATTATTATTTTTTATTAACCTTAACAATTAAACCCGTAACCTTAACAATTAAACATGAAACCTTAACAATTAAACCCGTAACCTTAACAATAAATCCGTAACCTACACAACAAATCCACAACCTTAACAACAAACCCTTAACCTTAACAACCAACCCGTAACCTTAACAATCAACCCGTAACTTTAACAACCTCCCAATACAAACAACCAAAATAATAAAAAACGAAAATAATAAAATAATCCTCATCAATCATTTCAACTATCCTCTTGGTACATCATGATAAAGAGAGAGAGAAAACAAAAATAATAAAATAATCCCCATCATATTTTAATAAAAAAAGAAAGAGAGAGAGAGAGGATTCATAACCTTAACAACAAACCCTTAACCTTAACAACCAACCCGTAACCTTAACAATCAACCCGTAACTTTAACAACCTCCCAATACAAACAACCAAAATAATAAAAAACGAAAATAATAAAATAATCCTCATCAATCATTTCAACTATCCTCTTGGTACATCATGATAAAGAGAGAGAGAAAACAAAAATAATAAAATAATCCCCATCATATTTTAATAAAAAAAGAAAGAGAGAGAGAGAGGATTCACAACCTTAACAACAAACCCTTAACCTTAACAACCAACCCGTAACCTTAACAATCAAATCCACAACCTTAACAACAAACCCTTAACCTTAACAACCAACCCGTAACCTTAACAATCAACCCGTAACTTTAACAACCTCCCAATACAAACAACCAAAATAATAAAAAACGAAAATAATAAAATAATCATCATCAATCATTTCAACTATCCTCTTGGTACATCATGATAAAGAGAGAGAGAAAACAAAAATAATAAAATAATCCCCATCATATTTTAATAAAAAAAGAAAGAGAGAGAGAGAGGATTCATAACCTTAACAACAAACCCTTAACCTTAACAACCAACCCGTAACCTTAACAATCAACCCGTAACTTTAACAACCTTCCAATACAAACAACCAAAATAATAAAAAACAAAAATAATAAAATAATCCTCATCAATCATTTCAACTATCCTCTTGGTACATCATGATAAAGAGAGAGAGAAAATAAAAATAATAAAATAATCCCCATCATATTTTAATAAAAAATAAAGAGAAAGAGAGAGGATTCATAACCTTAACAACAAACCCTTAACCTTAACAACCAACCTGTAACCTTAACAATCAACCCGTAACTTTAACAACCTCCCAATACAAACAATCAAAATAATAAAAAATAAAAATAATAAAATAATCCTCATTAATCATTTCAACTATCCTCTTGGTACATCATGATAAAGAGAGAGAGAAAACAAAAATAATAAAATAATCCCCATCATATTTTAATAAAAAAAGAAAGAGAGAGAGAGAGGATTCATAACCTTAACAACAAACCCTTAACCTTAACAACCAACCCGTAACCTTAACAATCAACCCGTAACTTTAACAACCTCCCAATACAAACAACCAAAATAATAAAAAACAGAGAGAGAGAGAAAAATAATAAAATAATCCTCATCATATTTTAATAAAAAAAGAAAGAGAGAGAGAAGGGTATTATGGTCTTCACATGTTTTAATGTCTTGGGTTTTGTGTTTTGGGGGCTCAAAGAACACAATCTTTATTTTTAGGGGTAAAACACCCATGGACCAAGTCTTGGGGGTGGGAAGCACGTTCACTTGGCTTTTGGGGGCTGGAAGCATTTTTCCCAAAAATTTATCCCACAGATTATCCCAGTTCCAGTTTTAAGTTCTATGTGACTAACCCCCCTTAGTGGGATATTCTAGTGCGATGAATATGAATAATTTTGTGAAGTGAGATATTTTGATAAAATAAAGTGGGATAAATTTTTATAATCATAAAGTATATATTTATGCATTTTGAGGATATAAATACTATTTATATATTTTAAACTTTTTATTATTGATTGATAATTGTTTATGAGAATGTTATTTACTTTAAAATACATTTTGGTTAGACTATAAGGTATTGACAATTATTATTATAATATATATTGTAGCATCTTTATTTTTAATTATTATTATAATACAAGTCTAACAAAAGTTTTA
>NC_033797.1:14167396-14188807 GCF_001876935.1 Asparagus officinalis
TATTAATTTTATTACTTAATAAATTATAAATTGATTCAATCTTTAGTTTTAAATTAATTATATAATTATAATATTAGGTAAAAAAGAAAATATTAGAGATGACTAAGAGGAGACGAGATCTGATCTGACGGCATAGTCTAATGATGTTGATGATCATAGTAGAAAAGAAGTAAAGAAAAAAATATCAAAAATGAAAAGTAATAAAATAAATATGAATTCTATTCTTTTACCACCTAGTTCCAAGTTAAAACATGGGATAATTTGAGAGACTAAAACTCTTTTTTTCTTAAAATATGAAAAAAGTGAGACTCCCTGCTCTAATTTTGCAAGAAAATAATTCTTCATATTTTTAGTTTTACTTCTATGATACAGAAAATGAGCTATAAAAATATTAGATAATGTAAATATGAGTGAAACCATAACTAAAAGTTAATGTGAATATGAGTCAAACCACAATTAAAAGTTTAATGGACATATTACAAGTAAATTCATATAAAAAATTCTTTTACGAATTGAATGATCACATATTTTTTGACGACTTGTAGATACTAATAAATAGAGATGTTGTACTAGATTAATGTGTTTATAACTCACAAATAGTAGATCACGTGGTCATAGTCTGGGTTGAAGGAAACAATGATGATATTTCAGTTGAGAGAGAGATTATTGAGTTGATGATCAATCCCATAAAAAACTTTATTTTTTTATTTTTATTCTATTTTTAAAATTTAAATAATCATGATATTTAGCCACGTGCATCTCAACTAGTTTTGTACACATATCACAGTTCTAGTTTTGTTAGAGCTCTAACTAGCTAAAACTGTAAAATTTTATTCTACTTTTAGTTCTAGTTGACTAACATTATAAAATTTTATCCAATAAATTATTCTATTTCTAGTTTTGAGTTTAAAAATTTAGGAATTTTAGATAACTTTTTTGGTTAATTATAATCCAAAATAATCCACTTGGAATATGGTTACCAAACATTCAAAAGTTGATTATAATTCACTATGGACAACTTTCTTGACGTATTTAGGTCTAAGATGAGCCATTATTTTGAACGAGAGCGTTAAACACATATGCATTAGATATCAACTTTTGATTTAGTTTACACAAAAAAATAAATAAATAAAATAACGATAATATTTTAAAACAACACTAAATAGCTTTGAAATGCATGCTCTAATTTTTTTTCTAAAACAATTCTTTCACGATGATTCTTTTCTTGCCCTTTCTCTTTTTTTCCTTGTTAAATTTTTCTTAAATTATATTTTTCTTTCATAGTGAATATTTCATAGAGAATTATGCTCTAATTTGTTTCAAACAAATCATTAAATCAATAATATCTTAAAATGTTCCTGACAAGCTTAACCAACATGGGAAGTCAATAACTTTAAGAACAAAATAAGTACACACAGAAATCTAAAGTTCTCTCTGTCACAAACACAATAAACGTTGCCACCATTTTTTTTGAAAAGGCAGGTAGGGCAACCAAACCGGGCAAGTTCTCAATAACAATCTATCTCAAAAACAAAGAGACGAAAACAGACAAAAAACAAGAGGACAAATAATTAACCGACTTAGCTACACGTTGCAGCCATTTTAAGTTCAATGTTCCAAGTAAAGTTTCCTTTTATATTCACATATTTTTTTTGTAAAAATTCAGGAAACAAAAATTTTATAACCATATAAAGAGGAGTAAGTCATAAGATGCTACTGAAAAGGTTAGTGGAAGGAAAGTAATAAAGTCCTTTTCTTTTCTTTTTTTTTTCTTTTTCTTTTTTAATTAATTGCTCTCTCTCTCTCTCTCTCTCTCTGTCTAACAACTGTTCTCGTAAGAACTGGTCTTTCTCTTTCAATCTCTCTCACACGCTCTCCTTAACAAATCTTTGATAGAAGAGGAAGAGGAAAAATCTTTAGAATCTATGTAAGTATCACGAAAAATCTCGTCTCTTGTTTTTTTTTCCTTTTCTAGTTTCTGTGTGATGGGAGAAAGGGTAAAGTTTTATTTTTGATCTCCCCCTTTCTCTCTTCCCTGCGTTTGACTTTTTGTTGGGTATTTCCCTTTCTGTTGGTTACTTGTAGATCGCATCAGATGGAATCCCATTGATTGCAGGATAGGCAAGTTTGGATTTTGGGGTGTGATTTTGTTTCTGAATTGGGTTTCTTCATCTGGGTTTGTGAAAAAGTGGGATCTTTGTTTTTCTCTGTTGAAAGAAGGGGGAATTAAAGAAATTGGGTGAAAATAGTTAGAGGGTTCCCCTTTTTGGCGCTTTCTGTTATGGATGAGAACGAGGATTCTCTTTTATTAACGGATCGAATTTTGATTTTTGATTGGAATTTGAATAATATTTGAGAATCCCTGTGATGCTCCTCTTCTTGATTGAAGGCTTTCCCTTTTGATCTGTTAATTTTGAAATGGTGAAAGAGCTGAGACCGATTTATTATGTGGAATCTTATTCCCTTATGGTTGATGGTCCCCATTTTGTTTGAATTGGAGCATATTGTGCTAATTTCAATACATTAAAGTTTGAAATCTTGCCCACTTTCATTGCACGCTTGTGAGTATGATCAAGCAAATATTGGGCCGGCTCCCTAAAAAGCAATCAAAATCAGGAGATAATCGGGATCCAGTTGGTGGGTCCGGTTCTTCACTTGCTAACTTTTCAAGATCAGGGGATTTGTCGAGTAGTAGGGCTACTGCTCAGGGAAATCATGTCCCTCCTGGTTCAAATTATGGTAACAAAAACCATCAGCCTTTAAGCTCGAAGATTAATGGCAACTTGGCTAATACTTATGAAGCACTCCCAAGTTTTAGAGATGTCCCCAGCGCCGAAAAGCCAAATTTGTTCATCAAGAAATTGAATCTGTGTTGTGTTGTATTTGACTTCACAGACCCGAGCAAGAACTTGAAAGAGAAGGAAATAAAGCGGCAGACATTGCTAGAGCTTGTTGATTATGTATGCTCAGCCAGTGGGAAGTTTTCTGAGTCTATGATGCAAGAAATCATCAAAATGGTGTCTACAAACTTGTTTCGGACCCTTAATTCTGCCCCTCGTGAAAATAAAGTTTTGGAGGCGTTTGATGTGGAAGAAGATGAGCCTCTAATGGATCCTTCATGGCCTCACTTGCAAATTGTTTATGAGGTATTTCTGAAATTTATTACATCTCCAGAGACTGATGCCAAGTTGGCAAAGAGATATATAGACCATGCTTTTGTTCTTCGACTATTAGATCTCTTTGACTCTGAAGATCCTAGAGAGAGGGAGTATTTGAAGACAATACTTCATCGTATTTACGGTAAATTTATGGTGCACCGTCCTTTCATCAGGAAAGCTATTAACAATATTTTCTACCGGTTCATCTTTGAGACAGAAAAGCATAATGGAATTGCTGAGCTCTTGGAGATTTTGGGGAGTATTATTAATGGGTTTGCACTACCACTTAAAGAGGAGCATAAACTTTTTCTTGTCCGGGCATTGATTCCACTCCATAAGCCTAAGTGCATACCAATGTACCATCAACAGTTATCATATTGTATTACTCAGTTTGTTGAGAAAGACTGCAAGCTTGCCGATACTGTTATAAGGGGATTACTGAAGTATTGGCCTATCACTAATAGCTCGAAGGAAGTGATGTTCTTGGGAGAGTTGGAGGAGGTGTTGGAGGCAACTCAGCCTGCTGAGTTTCAGCGATGTATGGTTCCTCTTTTCCGCCAAATTGCCCGCTGCTTGAATAGCTCCCACTTTCAGGTACTATCCTTTATATTTTGCTTTTAGTTATTTTAACACATCTAAATTCTTTCTTTTTGTTTTGTTTTTCAATTGCATCTTACTTTAGGCTGCACTTTTCTTAATATGGTTGTATTTCTTTCCTTAATTGTCTTCCGTTGGAACCGAACATCACCATAACTTGATTTGGTCGAAGGTTACTCTTTTTAATTAATTCCAGCTCTATAAGGTTTGGCTTTTATGGAATTCACTCATAGGTCATCAAGAGACTGGGAAGAAGTTTTTTCAACGAGAATTCACCTTTTTAGAACATTGGTATTCTAAAAATTATGTTACTATAAAATTTTAAATTTGGCCACATGGATCCAGTAAGGAAGATATCAAGATCTGTGCCTCCCACCTCACAAAAAAACAAAAAAAAAGAGGATCATAACACATGTATTGCCAAGCGTCTTTTAATTGTTTTTCTTCATAGGGAGCCTATCCTATGCCCAACGGTAGGGTTGATTCGTTGTGACTTGGCACGGGTTAGAGCTGTGGAATCAACCTCACCATAATACTTGGTAATGAATGCTTGCATCTTGCCTCCTCTAGAGCCAGTCAATGGTGAGGCCTCATACAATGAGTTGCATTTAGAGACCTTTTTGGGAGGGCAAAAAAGAAAAAGAAGTCCCTTCTTCCTTCTTTCAAGGATGTCATGTAAACAACTTTCCTATAATTTATTTACCCGATTTTCTAGCATTATATTTCAGTGTTATCTTAGCATCTATCTTCTGCTAAGTTAATGGTTTTGTTTTAATTAAACATGGAGCATTTACCTTGTTCACAAAATTAAGAACAACCAGAGAGAGACTAAAAATGCCCATGGTGTCCATAAGCTTATAGGAATTTAAGAAATGCATATCAGAATATTATAGATGGGTTGCTTGAGTATTAACTGCTGAGGTTGACTTTTAAAACAACACAGTTCCGTGACAAAGATTTCATGGATTGATAATGAAGGTTTTCACGTTGATATGAAAGTCTAGGGTCGTGAAAGTAAGGGGGAGGAGTGAAAGTTATTTGAATGCATGTTGAAAGAGGGGATGCAAAAATCTTTGATTATTCTAGGAGATTGTTATGGTAATGGAATTTGTAGGTGGACAATTGTGATATGGGGTTATATATTGATGCTTAGAGCTGGTTTGACTATTCTAGGTTATAGTCCACCTGGGTTATAATGGGTTATAATGCACTGGTAGATTATAATCCAAATGGATTAAAATTTTAGGTGTTCGGCAAGCAGGGTGGTTTATAATTAATTTTTTAACTAAAATGACCAAAACACTTAAAAGTGGAAGGAGAGAGAAGGGGGAAGAACTAGATGTTAAAAAGTGTTGGATCCAAAATAATCCAACTCAAAAATGTGATTATCAAGCATGCGAGAGTTGATTGTAACCTGAAAGGTAAACTATTATCCACTTTGACCAAGTTGCCAGACATGTCCTTACAAACAACTCAAGAGTTGTAGGATAAGATTGAACCTCTTTATTTGTATTCAACTAGTAATAGAGTCGGAATGGTTACTAAACAGATATTATAATGCTGTAAACTCATGTTTTAAATTATCTAACCTTCTGAGTTTTGAGAGTTCATATCAACAATCTATGAATAAAGCAAAACAGAAGTCTTTCTTACATATGGTTTACTCGGATGAGAAGCATTCATCTTAGTTCCCTATTTGTTTTAGGGGTACATCAAAAGTTTGCAAT
This sequence comes from Asparagus officinalis, assembly GCF_001876935.1. Lineage (NCBI taxonomy): Eukaryota > Viridiplantae > Streptophyta > Magnoliopsida > Asparagales > Asparagaceae > Asparagus > Asparagus officinalis. The sequence continues at coordinate 14,172,879 of NC_033797.1, forward strand.
AGATTAGTAATATATCTTAAAACCCTTTGAGGCTCTAAATAATTAATATCTTAGAATAAAGCACATTTCTCTATGCAGGCATCATCGTTCAATCAGATAAATCAATACCCTGAATTTTGCCAATAGGAGGTGAGAATAAGTTTGCAAATGAGTTTTATGACAACCTATAGAAAATAAATTGTAGATCATTTAGGTTTTCAATGAAAAGTCCTGAAACTGCTTCCTTAATTCATGAAAGTATGTAGGAGTGCTCTCACAATTCTTCTTAGAGGATAGAAATTGTTCCGTCTTTGTTATTCGTAGAGCATCAGACCAGAATGAACTTATTGAATCAACTGTAATACCAGTTAGAGAAGATCTTTAATTGTTGAAACAAAATCTTGAAGCAGATAAAAGTAGAAATGTGCCTTCGAAGATCAATTACAAACCCTAGATTATACCTAATTGGTATGAAAAAAAATCAAAATCACATTTAGTTGGGGCTTACCAAGAGCGTGAAAGGAGGAGGAGGAAGGAAAAAAAGAAATACAAATTGTATTTTTCTCGTAATGGATGTTGTGTGCCTCTAGATTGGTGTTATAGACATTTTGGAGTCGATGGGCAACTATTTAGTTAGTTTGTGGAGGTTTTCAGACTTGAATAGCACCAAATTCTGGAGTTTTTGGCTACTGCAGAAATTTGAGAGCAAGACAACCATAAATTTTGTATACAACTACATTCTAAAGCATGTTTGTTGGGAAGTTTATTCTAGACTGATATAGGCTACCTTTTAATGAATATTGCTGATGTTCTTGCTATATTTTGTCATTATCATTATTTAATAACAGTTCTTGATTATGTGGTTTGTAGGGGCTGTTTGGTTGATTTCCTAGAAAAGGAAAAAATTAATTTTAGGAAAGGAAACCAAAACCCATGTGATTGTAGGTTTTGAATCTGTGCTTCCACCCATTTCTACAAAAAAGGCATTTTAGGGCCTGCATGGTTGCTTTCCATTATTTTCCAAAGTCACGTTTCCTTCACTTTTTTATTTTTCCCTCACTTTCACGGAAAAGTATTTTTTGTGTTTGTTTCATCCAAAAACACGGGGTATAAAAAAATTTCACCACTTTTCTTAGTTTGGTTCAATTTAAAAAAAGAAGAAGAAAGTAATTTGATGTGTGAGTAAATTTCCTCATTTTCTAGTGTTTGGTTCAAACTAAAAAGAGAAAGAAATCATGGTTGTGGTCACCATGGTGTGTTTACCACCTATATAAGACAAAATTGTTGCCAACAAAAGTTGAGAGGTGAACATACCTAACATTTGAGGGACTAAATTCGAAATATGAACATTTGGGGGAGGAAATTCTAAACGTTTAAAGATTTGTGGGACTAATTTGCAAAATTTTTAAAGATTTGAGGGAATAATTGCAAATTTTTATTAATCGGGGGAGTGATATCAATATATGAGAGGCTGGGGGACTTTTTGAAAAAAATTCCAAATAGAGGCTTGTCCCATGTTTGTCATAGCCTCAATTTAGATTTTTTTTCAAAATCGTCTCCCATGTTGTCATATATTGATATTACTCCCCAATTAATAAAAATCTGCAATTGTTCCCTCAAATCTTTAAAGCATTTGCAACTTGCTTCCTAATCACTAACACATTTACTTTCCCATCATCAATCACCAAGAACAATACTCAATTGCCTAGCCATACAGAATTTGGATATCGAGTTCAGTATCTGAACAATATCTATACTTCTACAGTGCCCATATGAACTCATTTTCTATTATGTCACTAATTTGGTAAAACTTACATCTGCATGTATCCCATCCATTTCCAGGCCTAGCTAAAAAAGTAGAGTTGCTTAGTTTTTCTCAAATATCCGACGCTCCTCAGATCTCGAAGAAGGATTTCATATTCACTATTGACTTCAAGCAATCATGTTAAACAGAATTGCATTTACTCTGCTTATTGCATATCAATTAGTGGCCTTTGGGCTAAAATTTTCGACTTTGAACACATTGTCAACCCCTCCTAGATTAAAACCCTAATTCTAGTAATTGAATTTTCCAAACCTTGGAAATTACTCCTTTTCAAATCCCATTTTCAAGAAAAGCAACGGTTAACCAAAAATCCAAGAATAAAGACTTTCCATATCTATCTCCAAAAAGCCCAGAATAGAGGCAAGAAGGGAGGATTTACATGGAGTTTTTCCACGAAGCTCTCAGTTGGATCGGAGCTCGACATTGATGCGCTCCTCAAGACTGAGCCTGATGAGATCGAGGGGTTCTTTCACTGTGCTCTCTTCTTCACTCGTCATTTCTCTCTCCAGACCCGATTTTGTCGATCACTTTTCACCGTTAGATAGACCAATGGATGTGGGAGACAAGGGAGAGGGCGAGGTGACCATTTTCACTCTCAAAACTCTGATTCCACCGTGAGAGAGGGAGAGAGCAATGGAGGCGGGAGAAAAAGAAGGGAAGAAGAGCAGATAAGAGGGATGTGGTAACCCTAGGATTCCCCCCTTTCCTTCTGTGTTCACGGGAAAATGATGGTTGGTTTTTTTATTCGGTTTTATTATATTTTCTGCTGTAATCGGGGCTTTTAGGGCGGAAATCGATTTTGCGGTTTGGTTGAGGTGGAACGCGCATTCCGCATATTTTTCTTTTTCTTTTTGGCGAACCAAACTTCTGAAAATGAGGAAAACTGACAATTTTTTTCAGGCTTCCTCTGTCAGTTTTTCTTTTTGGTTTTCCTTCATTTTTATTACCAACCAAACAACCCCTTAGTACGAAGTGGGAAAACAATAACAATTGAAAAGTATTTTCCAATTCTTGTTTCCCTTTTTGTTGTTTGGTTGGCAGGAACAAAAGGGTAAATAGTAGTTTGGTACCAAAAAAATGGTGAAGAGAGGCACAATTTAACTTCCAGTTTTTGATCTCATAGGTTTTTTGCACAAATGGATGGAAAGTATGAATTAGGGACCTATAATCACGTGGGTTTTGTTTCCTTTACTGAAATCAATTTTTTTTTCAAGAAATCAACCAAACATTAGCAAGAAACATCTGAAAGGGGTTTCCATAAAACCTCACGTGATTATCACTCTTTTCACCAATTTTCTATGTCCCAATCCACTTGTTTCCCTTTTTTTGCCAAACAAACAACAAAAAGGGAAAGAAAAATTAAAAAAATATAGGTTTCCATAGTTTTTTCCTTTCTCACTTTGTGTCTTAAAGCGGAACCAAACAGGCCTTTAGGATACATTAGCATAGGTCATGAATGTTATCTTCTTCTGGTAACAAGAATGCACTTTTAGGCATATTTAAATAAAAAATTGGTATTCTAAAGGTTATGTCTCATTCTGAATTTACAAATCAGCCATATGGATCCAGTAAGCCAGATATCAGGATCTATGAAGCCCTGATAATTGTCATAACAAATTTATTATTAACTTTGGATACATATGTTTTTTAATAGAAGTATAGGTGGGCCATTGTAGTATGGGTTTATGTATTGCTGCGATTCAACACAATGTCCATCTCTTATTTATGAAGGATGTCCAGAGCATTGTTTTAAATATCGGCCGATAATCGATATTATCGGCCGAGTTATCGGATTTAAGAGCTCTCCGCTAGGATAAGTTGGTTTTGTAATCGGTTATCGTTTTAGAGAGTTTATCGGCGAGTTATCGGCGTTATCAGCACTTATCAGTCGATAAGTAAGGCTTTTTTATCGAGATTATCGGCCGGGCATTTTGAGTTGGATTGTTGAGTTTTTAAACCCGACCCGACCCGCTTTCTACAATTAGTTAGTGATTCTAAACATGATGATTTACATTTTGGTATGTTTATATTTCATTAAGCATGGTTAGATTACATTTTTTAGTTATTATATTATATATACACCATCCAGTATATCACTCCGATAAATACTACTTATCCCCGATATATCCTCGATTTCCGCTATCCGATAGGGATTTTGGCTGTCCGATAAATCCCCGATAACCGATATTTAAAACCTTGGTCCAGAGTTGAAAGGAAACATTTCTTGTTTTTGCAAATTCATCCTACAAGATAGGATTCATAGGTCCAAGACTTCCGATAGGGCCAAGAGTCTAGTGTTATTCTGTTTTAGCCATATCTTCAATTTAGGATCAACAAAAATAAAAACATTCAAATGAAAATATAACTTTATTTCACTTAAAATCTTTTTTGCTACCTTTGATCGCTATAACTATATTACTTGTTTCCTTCTCTGGTGCCATTGGTGGTTTGAGATTCTAGATGATGCTTGTATGTTCCTCATTGGATTGTAGCCAACTAATTGATGAAGAACACTTAATGGTGGCATCTAAATTGTGATTAGCCAATTAAAAGATCAGAATTTAGTTATTTTAGTTTTTATTTGGTGGCATCAGGTATTCGACCTTTCACATCTTGCCTAAAATGGGGAATGTAGGGACAGTATCTTAAGTTGACATTGGAGCGGAGATTGAACCATAATACGTAATGTTATTCTATTTAGTGACCCACTATTTGAGTCTATCGAGACAATACAGATTTCTTCTCACCTGATGATCTTCGTTCAGTGTCATAGCATTCCTACGATATTGTTGATTATGTTATTTTTAGATCTGGCGTTGCTTCAAAGAAAAAGTCAAAACGTACTCATCTTTGTCATAACCCAGGGAGGCTCTTTGAAATACCTGATGGCCTAGTTCAAAATATAAGGTTAGATACGTGCTCCATATGATATGCGCAGTTTCATGCTTATTATATATGTGCATATTTTTTAGATCTATTTTTTGCTGCATGAACCTGTATAGGTAACGGTAGCATGCCAGATTCACTTAAGAAGCAATATTATTCCTAATTCTCACAAACATTGGTTAATTGTAGATAGCTTTCATAGGTTCACAAAAAATGAAATCTATACTTCTAAATAACTTAACTGAGGCATATGGAGCAGTCAGCTACGAGATTTATGCTTCACTAAGATGTGATTTGTAACAAGTTAGATGCGAAGTAATTTAATTTTTAGTGTTTGCCATTAGTAGCATAAAAATAAAAATCATTGATAAGGAATCCCCTCTTCCAACTTTGGGGTCGGTTACCTGCACGTTTTTTTCTCTATACTTGTATATGAACGAATTTATGTTGGAAACTTTTGATTACCTTCTGTAGGTAGCAGAGAGAGCAATGTTCTTATGGAACAATGACCAGATTGAGAATCTGATCAAACAAAACCACAAGGTGATTCTACCCATCATATTCCCCGCACTGGAGAGAAACACAAGGGGTCACTGGAATCAAGCTGTTCAGAGCCTCACTCTAAACATCCGCAAGATTTTCACCGACTATGACCCTGCACTTTTCGAGGAGTGTATGAAAAGGTTCAATGAAGATGAAGCTAAAGAAAAGGAGACCAAATCAAAACGTGAAGCTCTATGGAATCGTCTGGAAGAAATCGCTGCTTCAAGAACCACAAGCTGTGAGGCTGTGCTCGTTCCCCGTGTCAAACCTCATCGAGTTTCTTCTGGATGAAAAGATACATTTTATAGAGCTCGATGTTTTGTTTCTCGTGGATTCTAGAATACTGTACAGTTTAAGCTGTATATATGGTAAATTGGAAGCAGCTGGGAGTTTGAAAGCTTGATTTTATGCAGCAGAAGAATAGAAGAAAAGAATCCCCACCAGTTCCGAGAGTTTTTGGTGACATGAACTCAAGTGTTCTGTATTACTCAATTCTCTTTTCTTGAATTAGGTTAGAATTTGTTAGAATATTTAATGATGTACTATCCATTTGTCGATCTTTTTTTCATTTTTAGGTAAGCTTTTGTTTAATGAGTGAATAATGGTGCACTTCTGGATATTGAGTTAGCTTGTGTCTACCATGAATGCATGTGTTTTCTGGGACCTGAAATTGTTCAGAACTGCCTTGCGCTATGTATGGATCAAGGGCCTATTTGTTTCCATGGAATTCTCAAGAATCTATCGAAAGAGTGGATCTCACATCAAGAATTTTGTTTGGATGAAAATCCGCATCTAAAACTTTGTGTTTTGATGAAAAATTCTCTAAGGATTTTGTGCGAATTTGTTGCTATATCAATGAAGCCATATCAGATTCCTCACTTCTCGCCAGTCTCTAGGATTTTGCAAAGAAAGAGAAGTGAGACGTGCATCAAATATTCCATTAAAAAAACAAATTTGAAAATTTTGGGATATTGAAGAATTCTGAAATTTATGCTATATTTTGGTCAAGATGAGCTCTTTGAGTAGCCATCGTCATACTGTACGGCAAAATATCATATATTTCCACTTTCATAATGGTGCTTTCATAATGATCGCTGTCATAATTCATTCAGAGCACATAGTTCATCCAGAGCAATAATCAATTAAGTGCCAAGGTAAGTTCTGATGAACATGCGTAGCTTCTCTTCAGTACTAGCAATGATTTGTTTCACTATAACTTTTTTTTAAAATAATTACAGTTGTAAAAATGATTACTTTTGAATTTTAGAAAACATGACTCATTAGGAAATATGATTCTAAGGGTATTTTAAATTTAAAGATGCACCTCTCAATGTATGGTTTAGGTTATTTTAATGGACGATATGCTCTATTCATCACGATCTAAATATCATAAAACATCTACAAAATAAAAATTATGATATTTAAATATTTCTAACACATATTTTTCATTGTCCTTTTAGTTGTGTTGTCATAAAACCATTAATTTTACTATCACTTGATACATTAGTAAATACAACCAAATATGCCTAATTTTTTGTTTACATGTCATCCGAATCATATAGATCAAAATGAATGGAGTAGATCAAATAAATTGATTACGTATAATCTAAGTTTGAAGGTGCATCCTTAGATTCAATCTAGAGTGGCTCCTTAGAATCATATTTTCCTCGTTATATATATAGTTGTAATAAGATTACAGATTTAAAATAATAGAAAATTGTAACAACAAATTATAATTGAGAGAGTTTTATAGTGAAATTGTGAAAAGTAATATATCTAGTACAGATGTCAACTTATGCAATTATTTTTTCAACTATCAAATTATGGTAACGGTCCCCTACTTTTAACAACTTTGAATTATGCAAAAACATCATTTTCTATGAGCATAAAATAATATATACAAGCACAAATGGGAAATTTTGAACAACTCCTCAATATATATATATATTTCCTTCAAAGTTGTTATTCTAGACTCACTCAAGTCAAAGGAGTTGCCATCGAAGACCATCCTAATTTCTCGTTATCATATATTGAGTACATTTCAATTCCACAAAAGTGTCTCTTTCAATAACAAAATCTGCAGGTTAATTAGATGCAAAAAGTTGATCAGAAGCTTCTTCATCAAATTTAGTCTTGCCTACCATTTGACAGTATAATATAATCAATGGTGTTTTAATATTAGATTATTATTCATAATTTTCTTCATTTGTAGCTAGTTATCATGTTATCAATATCTTAAATATAAATAAATAAAAAGAGTTTTGCTACAATGACCCAAAATATGGGACCAACATGGGGGATATGGGAGGTGTCCCCCTTCTATTGTATAATGAGCTGGTTATTATTATGATTAGGGGTGGAAGTGAACCAAATAATTAACAAATAGTTCGATAAGTATTCGAGTAACTATTCGGTCATATTCGATTCGGTGGTTCATTTACCACTAAACAAATATTTTTTAGTATTCGAGTTTACTAACAAATAGAATTTAACCAGATGTATATTCGATTCGTTTGTTTATCAAATATTCGTTTAAAATTTGATCACTTATTATTTGTATTATTTCACATATGATGTCATATTTTTAACCTATTTACCATTTATACTAAAGTTTTATGTACTGATTTTAAGACTTAAACTAATCTTAAATTTATTTTCTAATGAAAATTTTGATTTAAATATACATACATTACTTATTATAAAGGAATATTTTTTATTTATGAATTTAAATATCATTTAAAAATCAAATTCTTTAGCGGAATAAATATACTTTGATATTCGAAAAGTATTCGTGAATATTCATGAATATTTATCAAATACCAAGTATTCGAGTTCGAATTCGAAAAACTCCATACATGAATATTAGAGTCTACATTCGAATTCGATAATTTTAAACAAATACAAATACGAACACTTTAGTATTCGATTCGATTCGATCATTTACCACCCCTAATTATGATGACCAGCTCATTATGTAATAGAAGGGGGACACATCATCTGTCCCCTCATGTTGGTCCAATATTTTGGGTCATTGGGAAATTTTTCAAATGAAAATGAAGTGAGTATGAAGTAAAGGATCACCTCAAGAAAGTGTGGGCCTTCATCAAAAAGCTTTAAATGGAATGACCTATTACTACAGCATCATGTTTGGTTTATAAGTCGAAATAAATTTCTGAGGCGAGCAGTTTGGTAATAAATATGAGGAGCCTCCCACTATTAAATTGGAGATCATGAATGAGATGCCTATTGATGAGAACTTGTCTCATATTTGAGAGGAATAAGATCAATCAGGTTAGCTGTTGCATAACAATTTTTTTTATTGTCGTTGAAAATAGTACTAGTAGGTGAACATGGTAAGCATATTTAATACCCAAATTAGATTTCTTTTTTTTTTCCCTTTTCAAAGCAAAGGGCATTGCTCAATGTGCGGTGTCCTAATTGTGAATTCTTCCATAGCATTTACCTTATATGACTGCAAAATTATATACACAATAACTTTACGTTAATTGAATCCTAGGATAATTAAGTGGCGAAGCTATAACTTGTAACATAATTTCTCTCGTTTATGAATATTTTTTCCTTTTATGTGAGTTTTCTCCCGGTCATAGAATACATCTCCTACATATCAAATTTTACATCTCATGCGTACATATCATATTATTTTGTGAAAAAGTTCTACTTTCATACCATTCTCGGATGTTCCTTGATACTAGGGGTGGAATCGAATCGAATTTGAATGGATAGTGCAAGTTTCAAATTCGAGTTCAGTTTATATGGTGCTATTCGTGTTCGTATTCGAATTCGACTCGAATAGTAATACAAATTCGAATTGGCTTCGTTTATTTATATTGATGTTCGAAAAAATTTTACGAATATTCGATTAGCATTATTCTACAACTTTGATTTCGAATTATTAGTCAAATATTCGATATGTATTTGCTAATAATTCAAAAACCATAAAAAATAAATATAATCAGTAAACAAGATGTACTAGCACCGAGGGACGACGAGCTCTCTATGTTGGCCTTCTTATTTTGATGATGATTTACAAACAATTTACTACTAATGTTGTTTGTCTAGTGTTTGTACATTCTTATGTATTGTAGACAAACAACGTAGTTGGAGGATGGGTGGAATCGAGCCTTAACGATCATATCAAATGGAGGTTGGCGGAATTGTGGAGTGAAGCAACGTCAATTCAAGTTAAAGATCCAATTACAAGCTTCTTCCGCAAAGTTTACCAAGTCATGCTCATTGAAGACCTTCATCAAGCTTGGGTATATTTAGTTTTAGGTTTTATATTATGTGTGTTAGTACTTTAAGCTCAATCATATACACACATACACGCTTTGGTTTTTGGTTTTGTATATATACAGTTATATATATACATATATGTTTTTGGTTTAATAGGTTTCGAATTTATATATGAAACAAATGAATAGAATTGGAAAATACTATTTTGTTTCGTGTTTATATGCCTACATATGATTTCCTCTTTAACAAGCTTATATTTAATGAAATCATATTTAGTGTTTTGTATATATTGCATAGAATATGCAATTTTGTGAAAATATGGTATTCATTGTTTTTGAACTTAACAATAATCATATACATATTTTATTAAGTCTATATAATCATTGTGCAAAGTTTCAAAACATGGTTTAGCCAAAATATCAAATTTCATATGTTTACATTTTCGTGTTTTGAACTATTTTGCAAAATGATGATTTTTCACAAATGGAAAATGTAATTTGGAAAATTCTTTTTGTAACATGTTCATTTACATGTTTATATATTTTTCCCAAAGTTTCATAATTTTTGGACTTCATTTGTTATTTTTTAACATATTTTCAAAAGTCTCAAAAATAGCCTTAAAAAACCAGTTTTTGAGTGTATCAGATTTTGGTCGACCGTACCGGTCGACCGAACCTGAGTTCATATGCTCACTGGGCGACAGAGAGTCTGTCGGTCGACCGGTCCGGTCGACCGATGAAATTTCCGGTCGACCGACGATAGCTTTTTCAGCTTCCAACGGCTAGTTTTCTTACCGTTGTTGGGGATGTGTCTGTCTTTTTGCTTGGGGTTTTTGGCTGAGTTGTGAGAGGGTATAAATACCCCATTGCCTTTAACTCTCAAGCTAACCAAGAGAGTTTTAAAACAAGTTTAAGAAAGTTTTAATCAAGGTTTTAAGTTTGTTTTTAGTGTTTGTTTAAAAAGCTTTTAAGCATTCACAAGAGTTTGGTTTGTGGAGCAAATTTCAACAAGAGCAAGTGGAGATCATCCTTGGTGTTTGAGCATTCATTCTTCTCCCTCTCTCTTGTCATCTATAGAGAAGTTTTTTTAAACTCAATTCTAGCATTTTATAAGTTTGTTCTTAATTTCATAAGCTAGATTTCATGATTATCATTGTTATTAAGCTAGAACTACATTGAGTTTAGTTTTGATTTATATCTCTTTGTTCACACACAACCTTTTGAGCTTATTGTATTTACATTCATAGTATAATTTGGGGTTGTGAGTTTGTGACTAAGAGTTGTGCTTAATTGAGTTCTCACATTGTTAGAGAGAGAACAATCATTTGTCATATTGTGCCTAATTGTGAGGATTCACTTGTAATACACTTGTACACCGAGAGAAGTGTGTGGTGAGAGACGGGGTCGAATCCAAGAGGAGTGGCGTCGGTTGACGTGCCTAGGGAGAGGTTGTAACCGAGCACTTGAGGAGGAGGACACGGGCTAGGACCAACACTTAGTGTGTGAGGTGTGATTACATAGTGATTGTATTGTGAGGTGTAAACGTTGTTCGGGTGAACGTAGAAAACCCGGTTGTAATAGTGGAGATCTCCTCGAGGTGAGGAGCGGAGATGTAGGTCGTGGGGACCGAACTCCGTAATCATATCGTTTGTCTGTGATTGCATTGGCGCACTTATTTTTTATATCTTATATCGCCTTTGTATATTGCTTGTTGATTATATTGCCCACTATCTAGTTTAGTTTGTTTACCCTTGTGTTAACTATATATCCTTACATATATCTCATAGTATATCTCATTGCTAGGATATATCCCTTAGTTCATATTGCTTATCCTAGCTCATATATCTTGTTGTATTTCATTCTTGCTAGGATAACTTGTTAATTAATTTTAATTGGCATATAATCGGATTAGATTAGCATAAGACCCTAATCACCCCCCCTCTAGGGTCTAACACTCCGAAGGACAACGAGCTTGGAGGGACGACGAGATCTCTGAGGGATGACGAGCTTCAAGGGACAACGAGCTCTTTGAGGGACGAGGAGCTCCGAGGGACGACGAGCTTCGAGGGAGGAATGAACGACGAGCTTCGAGAGAGAATGAGATTCGTTGATGGAGAAGTAGCGTATAGACTATGGAGTTTGGATCTGGAGGAGGGCCGGTGGCGGATAGAATTAGAAATTTAGAAACGAAGGAGAAACCCTAGCCCTTGGATTCCCTCTTACCTATTTATATTGGTGACATTTGTAAATAAAAAATTACATAAGTAAATTTGCAATAAATTCAATTAATAGGACTAAAATGTAAAAACTAATCGAATTGTTAATGAACTTCCGAATCGAACATACATTTCGTTAATAACTATTCATTTATAAGCCGAATACTAAAAATTATTTGTTTAGTACTAAATGAACTATCGAATCGAACTTGATCGAATATATGGACGAATAATAACCGAACTGTTTATTTATTATTTGGTTCACTTCCACCTAGGGCTGTCCATCCGGGCCGGCCCGGCCCGGCCCGGCCCGGAAATCCGGGCCCGGGCCGGGCAAAACCCAAGCCCGGACCCGGGCCGGGCAAAACCCAAGCCCGGACCCGGGCTCGGGTGGTCCGGGCCGTAAGAAATAAAAATTACAATTTTATGAATATTATCTAATCATTATATCTATCTGCTAGTCCCAACTCTTCAAATTTATCTTCAATCATCGCAATCCGTTCGATGCCTTGTGTTCGCTTCTCGTATCTCCATCAATCCTGTAAGCACATCACCGCTTGTACAGTATACGGATCTAAGCATGTCCTGTGGTCGTCGATCAAACGTCCTGCTGTGCTGAAAGCGGATTCCGAGGCTACAGTCGAAACCTGCACTTATAGTAAGTCACGAACCATGGTGGAAAGTATAGGATATGAAACTGATCCATATACTTTCCACCATTGCAAAATATCTAAAGCATTTCCTTGACATCTAACTAAAGAAGCAGAAAAATATTCATCTATTTCAGAAACATCTAATCCTGATGAAGTTCCAGATCCACCAGTTAGTTCAGCTACCATTGCATACCTATCAAAACTTACACTTTTACCTCGACCTGTGCTCGAAGCTGAAGGTGCCGAAGCTGAAGACTGTTGTGTAGCTACACCATATCTAGCTGCATACTCATCATATAAGGTTTGAAAATAATTTCTAATAGCTAAATAATGAGTAGTAGCAGTAAGGGTGGATCCATCATCTAAGTCTATAATCTGTCCACCATACAATGATTGTAACAAACTTCGAAGGCCAATTTCCTTCAAGCATGGATCAATAAGAACACCAATACCAAAAATATGAGGAATAGGCCTAAAATACTTATTAAATTTACTCTCCATTTCAAAAATTATACTTCCAAAAATATCATCCATACGATATTTTGTAAAAAAAATTTGAATATTTAAAATTTGTAAAGCAGCTAAAGTAATAGTTGGATAATAACAACCAGATAATAACATAGTAGCATCATAAAAAACTTGTAACATCTCATTTAATTTACATATAACTGTCCATTCATCTTCAGTTATTCCATAAGCACTACCAGAGCTAGAACTAGAAGCATAAAAATTTATAAAATCATTTATAATTTCTTTATATTCTATTGCTACAGATAACATTGCATAGGTGGAATTCCACCTATGGTCAACATCTTTTGGAATTAGTCTAGGCTTATAATTTTTTCTTTTACAACATTGTTTCCATCTTTTAATTCTCATTTCAGAAGCATTATGCATATTAGTAACTGTTCTAACTTTTTCTATCATGGGTTTAATTTCAGAAAATGCACTTTGAACAATTAAATTTAAAATATGACAGATACATCTAACATGAAAAAGCTCACCATGACATGGCAATGACAAAGTTATTTTCAGAAAATCAACAGCTACATTATTATTACTTGCATTATCTAGTGAAATAGTAAATATTCTTTGATCAATTTTTAGTTGTCCAAGTTCTTCAACAATTAAATTTGCAACATTAATACCAGTGTGTGCCTCTTCAATTGCAATAAAAGAAACAACTCTTTTAAACATTTTCCAACTTTCATCAATCCAGTGTGCTGTTATACATAAATAACCAGTTTGCACTCTAGATGACCAAATATCAGAAGTTAAAGAAAATTTGCAGTTTAAATTTTGAAAATAAGAAATTATTTTTCCCTGTTCCTCAACATAATATTTTAAAATATCACGTTGACAGGTTTGACGAGAAAATTTTGTAAATGCAGGATAAAAACCATCTCTAAACATATCTTCAAATTCATCATCTTCTACTAATTTAAAAGGAAGGTTTTTAAGAACAATAAACCTGATTACGCATTTCCGGGCTCGGGCAGCGTCATAATTCCAACTGCCGAGGGTACCTGAAGAGGATGATTGGGAAAGCATAGACTGCCGGATATCACCTTGTAGATTTTGGCCTTTGTTGTGTTTTTCAATATGCCGTTTGAGATGGTTGGTGCCGCTCTTATGATGAGCTTTGAATATCTGGCCGCACAGCGCACATTTCGCATTCTGAGAGATGATCCTACCGTGTTCATCCTTGGTGACGTCTATCTTCTCAAAAAAATTCCATACATCAGACCTCGGCCTTTTTGGAGCTCTTGGTGCCGTAGATTCGTCACCACCAGATTCAGGATTAACACCGGTAGGATGAGGAGTTGTTGTAGGAGGACTCATCTCTGGATCGGTAGGAGTTGCATGTTGCTCTTCATAATCAGACCCAGAAGCCATTTGTTGGAAGTATTAGAAAATACAAAAGATTATAGGATAGTATATTATTGTATAAGAGAGTAGTAGAGAGAGAAATAGATGAGTTTTGTTGTGAGAAAATGAATTGAAACCCCCCTCTATTTATAGAACCAGCCCCCTAGGTAAATGACCAAAAAACCCTCGAAAAATAGCCGTTTTTGACCGTTTTAAGGGGCAAAACGGTCAAAAGGCCAAATCTGGCCGTTAGGCCAGATTTGGCCCGGGCCGGGCCGGGCCAACCCGGCCTTTGTGACCGTTATGGCCGGGCCGGGCCGGTCCGGCCGCGGCGCCGGCCATTTCGAAGAACGCAAGTGCGCCATTTTTGGCAATGTTCCGGGCACGACCGGGCCGGGCCCGGGCCGGACACCGGGCTCCGAGCTTTTTGGACACCCCTACTTCCACCCCTACTTGATACCACACCAATACAACACATGTTTCTTGTTATCAAACTGAAGCAACATGAGGTCATTCTATTGCTCATATTCATTTATCATGGTAAATATGTGATATAAGGTTTTAAAGTGTCTGTTTTAATCAATAAAAGATGATCAATAGAAAAACCTAATGGTGCTTTAGCTTGATAACAAGAAATATGCGTTGCCACGTACCTTTAGGTTTCCAATGTGGCAATATTCAGATAATTACAAAACTTTGATGAAGATATTGATTGATTTATTATTAACATGGGGGAAAAGAGGTGGAAGAGAAGTCAAACACGACCAGCTTCGGGTTGTAAGGTTCTGTCAGTCAAATAGTTTGATTTACGAAGTAAAACATCGGGGGCTTACATCAGGTCTTGGCCAACGCACACTCTTGTGATGCTTAAAGTGATGCTCACATCAAATGTTTACACGTAAATTTGTTATCTTCAATAAATGGATATTTTAATTTTGTCACCTAAAAAGTTGAAGTAGAGAAAATTTACGAGAGGACTGTATGAAGATGATTAGTTTTTGATGAATTTTAGAATTATTTATGGTTCAAGGGTTACAATGAAAACAAACCTTTCTGTTGCCACGTGAATTTTTATGAAGAAAGAAATTTTCAAAACAGCCTTCAAACCATGTTTTAATTTTTAAAACCGACCCAATTTTTTTATTACCAAAATCAACTAACTTTTTGTCACGTCAGTTTAATCTCATTTTCTAATTAGCCGGAGTTGCCAACCCCGACTATTTAGGACATAAGAAATCGGGTTTAAGGCTTCTAATTAGCATCTAACAACCTCCTAAACAGTCGGGGTTGACAACCCCGACTGTTTAGGAATGAGATTAAGCTGACATGGCGAAAAGTTGATCGATTTTGGTAAAAAAAAAAATGGGTCGGTTTTGAAAACTAAAACATGGTTTGAGGCTGTTTTAAAATTTTTTCTTCTTCTGAATCCAAATCTAAGGGGAAGTTAAAAAGTAAAAAATAATAAAAAAAAAGAAAAAAGAAAAGAAAAAGAAAAAGAAAAACCCACTCCACGCCGTCCCCAAACACAGACAGAGAACAGAGCAATACATACGTACAACACCTGATACCAAATCACAAACAAATTGAAACATTCACCCCCCCACCCCCATCTCATTTCCTTCCCCTGCTCTTGATTCATTCAGATCCATGAATTCAAACTCAAACCCATCGAAATAATTCAAATTCAAAAAGGTTTCGAGATCTC
>NC_033797.1:14188832-14225602 GCF_001876935.1 Asparagus officinalis
CATTGGTTAGGGAAGCAGATGAATCTGGCGGTGCTTGGAAGTGGGAGGAGTGGGGATTTGAGGAGAGGGGATTCGAAATGGAGGATTGTTGATACTTTTGGAGCGGCGTCGGTGGAGCCGTGGTTGGCGGCGCATGGAGATCCATCGAGGTAATGGATTCATTGTTGATATTGGATGTTATTACAGTGTTTATTATTGATTATTGATCTTCAAGTTCACAACTTCAAATATTGTTACTATTATTGAAACCTAATATTAAAATCCTTTAGACTAGGAAACCAGTTAAGATATCAGCAAGATTTTACTTTTAGATGCTATTTGCATTATCTATGGAAAATAAGTCAGTGTAAACCATTTCACGTGAGTTCTATATTGAAGTCATTTAGTGCCAATGTGTTTTTACTTATGGACATTATAATATTCAGTGCTTTTGCTGAGAATCTCATCTTCATTTACGCTTCCCCAACAGAGTTCTGCTGAGATTCTAAATCTTAGTCATTAAAGCTTCTAAATGTGATACTGCATAGTTTCAACCAAATACTAGAAATTCTTTGTAAATCTGTGGTCGTTTAGTAGGCTATCACTCTACCTAGACAAGTCGGCGTTTTGTCTGGTTAGTCTCTGATTTCTCTGTAAAGAAAGCCAATTCAAAAGACTGACCAAAATGCAACTTACATGATAAATATGCTAGGACATGACTTTCTTGCTTTTAATCTGCTTTGGTTGTGGCCCTCGTACGAAGTCGAACTCTCTTTGATGATTCTCATTCATGTTTTTTTCTTTATTGATTAAATTTGCTTGAGCTGCCTGATCTCTTTCTTCCAGGAGTTTTTCTCTCTCTTTTTGTCATATCCTATCCTCTTACTCTTTTTCCTGGTAAAGAATCAAGTTTTGGTCAAATGATGCTGAATCATTTGTTAGCCTGGCTCCATCAACTCTGACAGAAACTTGCTTAAAGCGGCTGAAGTCAATTTAAATCTTCAAAGATTCAAAATTTAAGACGTTGATAGGAACATTGCACTGCATTCATGAATCTCTTTAGGCATAAACATACACATTGCGTTCACTTTTTTAATGGGCAAAGGGAGCTTATAAAGTGGTTTGTTTCTTCAATATGTTGTGGAGCGTCTACCTTTTTCATCTCTGTCTCAATAAGCAAGCTTACGGTCAAAGTGACAGCTTCGGGCTGTGAGCTTCAACATGCTCCTTCTATGCTTAATAAACTCGTATATCATTTGTGTAGATTGATTTTAATTGTATGTCTTTACTGGTCTATTGGCTTGGTTAAAAAGCTGTCAAAAATATGGTTGCCGCAATATTGAATAATTATGTCTTTACGCATTATTATATACTGTATGACTATATACAAGTTAAGGCAATTTCTTGGCACTGCCCCCTTTACATAGTAAATTTTGAAATCGTCTCCAGTACGACGGAACTATTCCACATGGTATAATTCATGTTCTCACAAGAATTTGTATTTCCCATATGCATTTATTATTCCTGAGCATGTGGCAATATAATTTAATCATGGACCGATCGACTTCGTTGAGTATCATCTCCTGCACTATGATTGAAAGCTCCTCCATTCATTGCTGGAATTGCTGAGTGTTAAATTCAACTAGCCAGCTCCACCACATTAGAGCGCTTAACAAGATTCCCCTTCGTTCATTTCAATTTGTGTTGTTGAAAAATATTCTAGAATTATTACTCATGGGGACTGGTAACCTTTTCCGGATGCAGTTATTTAATGCCATATGACCAAGTCATTACACAGCCTTAAGGTTCTCTGTTAAGGAGTCTCGACCTTGTACATTTTGTCATCTCGAATTGTGTCTTTCATGTTTGTCTATTTTGTCCCATTTCATTTGGTGGTTTGTTAAGTTCATTGGTATTCTCATAATTAGTAGTTTTCCTCAAGAGAGTATAAAAGGGACTGTTGAAACTTGAAAGTTCTTTCCCCTTTTTTTTCACTCAAGAGTATTGAACTGTTACTTGTCTCAACAAATTTCCATCTGAAATGTAAAGTGGCACCTCTCACAGCCACCACCCTGCCTAAAAATTAATAACAATGAGTTATGGGGTGGCACTTTCATATGAATAACTAACTTCCTGGCTGATTCCATCTCTAGTTCTCATTCTTAGGCTCCAAACAGGGATTTTTCGGGAAGGAAATTTGACTTCGTCATGTAATTAGTTAGCTGGAACATTTTATAATAAAAGAAATGGTTTTCTTCTATGTGAATGAGAACTACTTGATTTGCCAATGTCATGAGGTCATTGATTTGCTTCATGCTGAGAGCACTGTGATTTGAGGCCACAGCGTAATTCCTTGTATCCTGCTTACTGTTCTCTCTCTCTCTCTCCCTCTCTTGCTTTCACTCTCTTCTCTTTGCTCCCAATTAGTAGTCCTGTTGTCAGCTGTGAAAGTTTTTTCTATGATGTTCTTCCATCACGTGTTTGTCAATATCTTTTTGTGGATCATCGGTGTGTGCCTTATTCTAATTTGTCTCCAGCTTGCATTACATTTTAACATATGCAGAAAGATTGTTTGTTTTTAAGTGTAGTTCAAACATATCTTCAGGTATGATTGAAATTTTTATTGAGTAAATCCGAAGTAGTACATGAGTTAGTGCGGTCTTATAAAATAATATATCTGAATGATTGCTAGCTGAATGAGATGTAAAACATAAAGTATAAACCTAATGCCATGAATATAGAAAACATACACTTAGGCATAGAGCACAAAGCGGTGAATAAAGTCCTAAAGTAGGAGATAAAGCATATTATGACACAATTAATGGTATAACTCCGCTACTAACTCTCAGAGCACAGAAGACAAATATACAATAATAGATTAGATATTAAATAGTAAATAACAAGTTCTAAGTACTAGTTGCTAATAAATTCTGGTTAAATTTAGTTCTATAGAGGACCAGAACTAGACATCAGATATCTAAATAGATGGATAGTCATAGACCATTTATGTTGTGAGGATGCACTTCATCAAAACGAAGTATATAAACAATTGGAAGATATTTAATATGGAATCACATATAACTGAAGATCACAAGGTACATATTATTAAGCAATTAAGAAAAGAAAGAGAAGATGGCATAGAAATGGGGCTGCATTATCCTCAGCATCCCTTCTTTCTATTGCATCTGTATCCTATTTCATCTCCCCTGTCATAATATACCCCAAAGGAGTACATCATTGAAAACTGAACAAAACAAGATGTTTTGAATAACCCCCTCCTGAGGATGACTTAGGCAGGTCTCTTCGTCGCTCAATTGGATTCCTTGGGCAATTTCAGGTGAGCGCCTTCGTAACATGTGGACCTCAGCTAGTGGTTTGCTAGTGTGTTAACCTGAAAACTGTGCTCATGCACTCTGTACTAGTGCAATAACAAGTGAAGAGGTCAGGCCTTGGAATGCACTAACACTGGGTGACATTCAGTGGTGTCAAGTGAGGGAGATGGCTTTTAACAGAGCTGATTGAGGGGAAAGAATTCATGCAAATTCAAAATTTTAGTAAAGGTGCTATTGTCATCATTGTTACTGTGAATCATAGGATTTTTTGTATTTATTATTGTGGAGCTTAAAGAAGTTCAATTATTTCAAGACGTATGCTATGGAAGAGTGGAATTTGGTGATCGTTATGCTGCATCTTTCTTGCATCATATTCCCTGATATTTCTCACTTTGCCTTTTCATAATTTACACTGATTACTGAAGTGTTCTATCTACATGTTCTCCTTCATCCCAGTCTTCCCGGTCAACCTGGAGTTTTTCTTCACTATTTAATCTTGCTGAAAAAGGTTCCTAATATCTTCATCATGGATCTGCTCATAAGCTGGACAATTTCTTTATCTATACATTATAATATTAGTTTTCATCATCCTTTTTTTATCTCAAACTTATTAAGGTTGCCTTTCTTGTACTCATAACGGGAACCCTTATCTGACTTGGTAACATTACGTTCATTTCTTTTTCTTCTGCTTTTCTCTGTTTTTTTCACTTGAACTAGTTTTTAGCGGTTATAAGTTTGGTATCTCTCCTGTTCTGCTTTGTTTATTTTCGACACAAAACATAGTTCTTCTTGAGCAACTAGTTATCTTACTATACAAAGCAATATTTGGCATTTTACTCCAACATCAGAAATAATGATCTCGGAAGAATATAGATGGATTCATGCATAGAGGTAGAATTACCAAATTGTTACCCTAAGATTGGCACTGTTTGAATTAAACTAAGCTTAAATAGATTATGTGGTACAATATGACTAACGATCTGACACAGTCTGTCTACTTAAGATTTACTAGTGCTTTGTTTATTTTCCACACAATAAATAGTTCTCACTGAGCAACTAATTACGATGCCATGTAAAGAAATATTTAACATTGTACTCCAATATAAAAAATAATGATCTTGGAAAAATAGAGATAGATTCATGCATAGAGGTGGAATCACCAAATTGTCCACTTAAGATTGGCCCCTTCTAGTTAAATTAATCTTAAATAGATCATGTTGTATAATATGACTAATGATTTGGCAGTCATCTTGTGAACTAGATATGTTGGGGATAAGTTAAACAACTTACTTTTGTGAGATACTTATTTAGTTGCAATTTCTAATTCAGGATTTTGATTAAATAGAATCCGATCACTGGATTACATCTCTGGATAGAGTCAACTAGTTACAATTGTGCTCTTAATTGAGTTGTTAGGAAGAAATTATGGTCCATGGATGAAGCATGATATCAAATTAATAAGATTTGCGAGTTAGCTATAAACTTAAGGATTATGTTTTTAACTTTTTATTATGCACCTACTGTTATAAATGCTAAATATGGCAGAATCTGTAAGTGAATGGTATGATTTGGTGTCTGCGTTAAGGCTGATCTTGGATCTTCTTCAATCACGCCCTTCTTCTGTCTGACATAGTTCAAATCTCCCTTTATCCAATTTTCCCCACTTTAAAAGTCACAAGACCAGCTCCTTGTTATCTTGGAACCTGAAGTTACATTAAAACTAAGAAAGAGTTTCTTTGGATCCAATTTTCGTTTTTCCCCTTTTCATTTTCCTCTTTTCCTTTTTTTAATGACTTAGAAATAAGACACTATTTCAAAGAGCAGGCTGCAAGACATCCTTTTCTGCCCAATGATTCAGTTTCCATTTCCTTTAGGACTTCATGCTTGCTCATTGAGATTTCTTTAGTGGTCTTTAAAATTCTGGTTTAATCATCAAAAAATGGAGAGAGACACGGTCTTTAGAAATCATGAGAAGATTTTCCATTGGCATCCTCAGGCATGCAGCTATCTTGCTATACATAGATTGTGCATGAAGTATTCATCTCGATAAAACAGTCTATGACTCTGGCAGTGGCTCATATAGTCATATCCTGTACTGGGGAAGTGCTCAGGAGAACAGAAAATTGCACTTTCATGAGATCATGGGAGCTGAGAAGTGTATAACTCTTTTTTTGGAAATTTTGCGTTTTAGATATTATATAGGCCTCTGTTTGTAGTCAAGGTGTAGGAAGGGATATTTCTTTGTTTGTGTTGTTTATACATAATATTATACCTATCAACTAATGCTGAACTAGGAATATGCTGGGAAAGTTTATAGTAGACTGCTGAGTTCTTGCAAGACTTAATAGTCATCTGGAACTCCTTGAAGGAATTGTTTTAGTTTAATGTATATGTGCTAGGAATATGTTGGGAAAGTTTATATTAGGCCACTGATTTCTTATTTTCTGTTTTGATTGTAACCAGTGTTTTCAAAGGCGCACGCCTCACTGCGCTTCATGCGCCTTGTAATGCAGGGCAGTGGCGAAGCGCCCCACATCTGATATGGCAGCGTCTTTTGCGCCTCACGTACACCCTTACTTTGTGCAGGGTGCATATAGTACACATCGTCATATAGTTTTGTTTGTTACCATTTCAATCGAGTTTATATACTTGATAATTCATATCCCAAAAAACAAAATAAATCCATTAGGCCATTTTAGTAGCCTTCAATTGAGGAACATTACTAATCCTTTGCTTGGATATTGGTCCTGATTTAACATTTGATTTGAAAATTTATGAATTTTGCTGTGTTAGCATTAGAAATTAAGGCACTATATTGTGATTTTGTAGTAAGATATCGTTTATCCTAACATATTTTCATGTAAATTCTTAAAAAACGTTCTTTCGCACTTGATTGTATATTTAGAAAAATTATGTGTGCGGTGCGCACCTCACATCATTCGTGTGCACGCATCGTGTTGTGCCTTGCGTATGTGCGCGTAAACATGCTTTGCGCTCCGCATTGTGCCTTGCGCATTGACAACACTGATTGTAATATTATTATATAGTTGAAATCAAAAGTGGGATAGGGGAGCAGGGGAGGACCTCTGGTGAGGTGTGTTGTCTGCTGTGAGCCTATGACCAAGGCTTATGTGCAAACTTCTAACATTCCATGATGTCATTATTGTGTCATAGTGATTGATTCTTCAGTGTTGGGATCTAGATGCAAGGCTCGAGGGGGGGGGGGTGTGAATAGGGTTGCGTATTTTTTTCGACAGTAAAAAGAATGAACACAGATATGTAGTGGAAAAATAAATAAAGTAAAGCACAACGACAAAGCAATCACTAACAAAAGGATTTTATAGTGGTTCATATGAATCCTATATCCACTCTTTCTCCTCATCAGGAGGGGCTTCCACATTATATGCGAGATGCCTGGATTACAAACCCAATCCAGTAGGTGGTTACAAGACAACATCCTAATTTAACCTTAAACTAGTTATCTTCACCAAACACCCTCCTAGCTAGTAACCTCTTCCTCAGTTAACATCGGCTTGAGTATGCTATAAGCCCTCTTCCTCAATTAATCCCGGCTTGAGTACGCCGTCAAACAAACACTGGTTACATGATCGTAAAAACAAAGTTATTACAAAAAAATATCATTTAAGCACAAATCAAAAAGATCTTATAGCCCTTTTATGTCAAACTGTTTTTCGAAGGATTTGTAGTGTTGATATTGGAAGAACGATGTCAATGTGATGCGAGTGCTGGTTGCACTTCACGAAGAACACGATCTGATGATGTAGCTCACTCCAAGGATGCAACAAAAAATTCCAAGAGGCGATGACAATTGAGATTCCTTTCAAACCCTAGAAAGCCTTCTTTTTCTTTTTCACAAATAGGGGTCTCTAATATCTGCAAGTACTCCTCTAAGCTGTAGGAAAATACCCCTAGAGATGCACATCTAGTTATCCCAATGAATGGCTCAGACTGTATCTTGAAATAACATCTCAAAAAATGAGTTTGCTTCAGGCTCATTGATTAGCAAAGATACTCATCGATAAGCCATCCTCATCGATGAGTTAAAATACACATCAATGAGTGTATACTATCTGGACTTTTGATTACATTGACGAACAAGTGTGATCAATGAACTTGGAACCCTTCTCATCGATGAGCAAGGATACGCGTTGATGAGTATCTTTGCTGAAATTGCTGTTGAGCTGATTTGACCATAGTCTCGCTAAAATACTCATATCTTAAGCTATACACCTCCAAATCGAGTTTCGTTTGTTTCTATAGATTCATAACAAAGAGCCATACACTTCCATATGCTCGAAGTTGATTTAGCTTCTGATATGTTTTCAGGATTAACTGTGATTAACTTGTTGTCTTGCATCACTTTGTATAACCTGCACACTTCATCTCGAAACGCTATCAAATACATATGAATGTTTGCTTTTGATCAAACCGAGTCGATTGCATGGACACGGTCCCAAAGAGTATTTGCTACTCTGCATTGCTGCTGGTGTGT
This sequence comes from Asparagus officinalis, assembly GCF_001876935.1. Taxonomy (NCBI): domain Eukaryota; kingdom Viridiplantae; phylum Streptophyta; class Magnoliopsida; order Asparagales; family Asparagaceae; genus Asparagus; species Asparagus officinalis. Next base: position 14,196,657 of record NC_033797.1, read on the forward strand.
GTTATACCTGCACTGATATGCAAGAGCTGCCATTCACTATTTACTTGCATGCAAACTTCTTTCAGTGCTTTGTGCATTTTCCCTGAGCTTGCAAAAGAAAACAATCATTTATAATTTCATTGATTCACACATAGACGTGGTGTTGTATTTGTCTCATTTACTTTAAGTTTGAATGCAGTTTCCTCACACTAAATCCTATTGTACAAGAATTTTCTTGGTGGCACCGGTTTAAAACAACTCCTACCTACCCACTAGCAATCTAGGATTTATGACAGGCTCCTCAGTTGCACACGCAACTTGCCTTGTACCAAATATAGCCTCCACTTAGACTATCTGGCTGTTAACTTTTTGCGAAACCTTTTGTGAAGCCTTATTCTCCATCAATAACTTTATTTTGTTAAGAAAATATGAAGATAACGATATTATGCTGTACTAGCATTGAACCTAATATTGTACTTGCTGTTACATGAAACAGATGTATTCTCCTTGGTGTGAGCTGTGGAGCAAACATTGCAGACTATGTAGCTCGAAAGTCAGTGGAGGCTGGAAAACTCATCGACCCTGTGAAGATTGTGGCACAAGTTCTCATGTACCCTTTCTTCATTGGAAGTGTCCCTACCCACTCCGAAATAAAACTCGCAAACTCCTACTTCTTCGATAAGGCCATGTGCATTCTTGCATGGAGACTCTTTCTTCCTGAGGAGGAATTTGACTTGGATCACCCAGCAGCAAATCCTCTAATTCCCAATAGAGGCCCTCCCTTGAAATGCATGCCTCCAACTCTCACAGTGGTAGCAGAGCATGATTGGATGAGAGATAGAGCAATTGCGTACTCTGAGGAGCTTCGAAAGGTTAATGTTGACGCGCCTGTTCTAGAGTACAAGGATGCAGTCCATGAGTTCGCTACGCTCGACATGCTCTTAAAAACACCGCAAGCTCAGGCTTGTGCTGAAGATATTGCTATTTGGGTGAAGAAATATATATCGCTTCGGGGCCATGAGTTCTCATATTAGATAGGGTAGGATTGGGATGTACTAGTTTTGAATGTAATTGTTATTTTATCCACTTTGTTATGGCTCTTAGATTTTAGAATGTAATCATATCTTTATTTTTTTGTATAATGTATGATATGAAGAGTAAGGTCAATTGGATCTGAGGCTGTTTCTTTTTCTCTTGAGAGGCCATCGAGAGTGTCCATTCTTTCTTTCTGTATCCTGAATAGTCTGTAGTATAATACTTGAGGAACCGGAGTTGAGAATATGATTAAAGCTGTCAATTTTCCGTTTTGCGTTATTTTAATTATTATTGTTGTTTCATGCTATTATTTGAATTGCAGGCCGTTGATTCTGGGTCCAAAAAAGAGTATTTTGTATGAGTGATTCTGGAACGTGGTTTAACAGGTAGGATAGTGATGTATTCTGAGGAAATTTATGAATCAAATTGATAATTTTTTTTTACTAATCAGGTTATATATTTTTTCTCTGTTTCTCTCTTTTTGTTCATATTACCGAAAGTTTCTGGAGTCCGGAGTTCAAACGTAAAAGAAAATAAAACTTTCATTTTGTATGTATTAGCTGGTTTTTGCTGTATAACTTTTACTACTACTGAATTTCAACTGAAACTTACCTTTGTTTTCAATGAGCAGTAGATCGGTAACTTGTTGCTGTAACGTTGGTGCTTACTTGAGATAAGTGAAGTTTCAACAGGTGCTAAGAAAGCCAGCAGAGGTACAGTTCTACTGATCTTCGTGGACTTCCATTGTCTCTGTTAATTTTTTTTATTTTCTCCATGCTCTTTTGAATTTGTAAAAAGAGTCTATTTCCAGCTTGTTATATGCTGGTTTCGGCTATTAACCCTGCCTCTATTTTGTCCTAACTTGAGACAGGCTTAAGAGAAATTCACATTAATGTGTTTATTTTCCTTTTTTTTTTCAATTGTTTATTCTGGGTACAGAGGTTCAAATTTACATAGGTATTTCCTCCCTTGTAGGAGGATATGCGTTCCACTTTTGTCCTAAACGTTTAACTTATTAGATTCCAGAGAACATAAATAAATGTGTGTGTTACAGAGGTTTATTAAGTAACTAACTTTAGAAAATAAATACATGTGAATGCTTCACGAAACAATTACATCACGTTAAAAAGCTGAGGCTGTTCCAAAAATTACAATCCAACTAATCACACTAGGATTTACTAAAGGGGGGAAAAAGAAAAAAAAAAGAAAAAGAAGAGAAAACTAATCACTCTAGGTAATTTTGACGCAAAGGAAATCAAAATAACCTGCCTAGTGCATGCCATAAATAAAAGTGCTTATCTATGTAAAAGATGTTCATGGAGTTCAGAACATTGGGCTTGTTTGGATTGAGGGGAATGAGGGTGAAGGGAAGTTAGGGGAACCATTCACCTTGTTTGGGAACACTTAGGAGGTGAAGTTAATTCACCCTAGTTCCCCTTGGTTCACCCCCTAATAGTATAAAATTTGTTACCCCCCAAATTGGGGTGTAACCAAGGGGAAGGGAACTCTCTTCCCTTCCCTTCCCTTCCCTTCTCTCAGGGCCTGTTTGGATTTGTAGGGGGTGAAGGGAAGTTAAGGGAAACTGAGTGAAGGGAAGGGAAGGGAAGGTAAGGGAAGGGAATTCCCTTCCCCTTGGTTACACCCCAATTTGGGGGGTAACAATTTTTATACTATTAGTTTCCCTTAACTTCCCTTCACCCCCTACAAATCCAAACAGGCCCTGAGAGAAGGGAAGGGAAGGTAAGGGAAGGGAATTCCCTTCCCCTTGGTTACACCCCAATTTGGGGGGTAACAATTTTTATACTATTAGTTTCCCTTAACTTCCCTTCACCCCCTACAAATCCAAACAATTCCCATTTCCATATATACTGTTCTAGCTCACTAATACTCGTAACCTTTAATATTGGAAAAAAGAAGAGAAAGGAGGATAGAACAAATTTTGCATTCCTGACCAAATTTGAGTTATAAAAGTTGTATTTGATCCCCTGACTTCTTATTTGCACGTCTACAAATTTTTCTATCGTAACGAAATAATTTTCATTCGCCCCATTTCCTGGTGTGCACCCTGCTCCAATCTTTAATCTTGTCAATTCTTCTAAAAGTTACTCTTAGAAGTATGTTGCAAATTCATGTGAAAGCATTTCCTGTTGCCTTCTTGTTTTGTAGTCAATTTCATTAGTGATGTCATGCTTATTAGAGAGAGGTTTGAAGAATTTGATCACCATTATTTCTATTCATACCTTGTTTACAGATGTAGGCCATTTAGCTTTGGAAAACATAACACTTTGTACAAATTACATGAAGATATCCATGAGATATTTGTGATATGCCGCTGATACCTCTACTTCTCTTGCTTTTACCCTGCGAGCATGCTCGTTAAAATTCATGTAAATGCTCGACGAGGACCCTGTGCAAGATGTATATGCCCGAATTCTATATTAAAAACCTTGTGTATTATTAATTAAGGTCCACATCATTACTTTCTTCTGGATAAAGTCTATAGGCTTATATTATAAAGCTCCCTGAAGGTCTCAATCAAATGCAAGTTGCTTTTTGCGAAGCTTCTTATATTGGTCTATTATTGTATTCATATGCGTGATAATGACCTTCTGATGAGCATCTTTTTCAGGCAACTCATAGTCAATGGAATCTCCGTTGAAACAAGAATATCCATATTCCTCCAAATTAAGCATAACCACAAAGACAGACCAATAATCCCATTTTTCAACATAATTTCTTTTACCCGCACAGACTATTTATCATCAATTGGATTTTATTAAACCTATTACTTTTACCAGAGGTACAAGAAGATTGTCGTAATTCACGCTTCAAAAATTAAACTACTGATGAAAAAGACAGTTAAACATAAAATTTCAATTATACAAAACATACAGACTGCTACATGGAATCATTATATCAAGTATTGGACGGTCTAAATTGTCCTATTCCCTCTTAATATTCAATAATGTCAACTAATTTACCTGTAAATTCCCTTGATGATCAACGTGATACCTGACAAATAATGTGGTTCCAATAGTCTTGGAACCAAATGAATTGGTCATTGCCATTCTATTGCTCTATGCAGGAACTAAAGGAGGTATGATATACAACCGTATTCTTTTTCATTACTATAACAAGATCCTAAACTTAATTAATTCTGCTAAACTTTGCTCTAATCGCCATATCGCCATCCGACAGTGACAATTCATCAGTTTCTGATCAAAAAATCTTTTCTGAAAACTACAAATAACATCCCATGCATTACTACATGGGGGTCGTTGGATCTTGACATCAAAATCACAAATTGACAACTATATGAAATGTCTCTTGGCTTCAATCTGCAAACAAATTACTATGACGAATGTGGGTATCAGAATGAACTTTCATTGGCTCCATTTAATTCCTCCTCTAATTATCTCCTCTCAACATGGGCTCTTCCATCAGCAACAACATTCTCACCTCCATTAGAGTCCCCAAGGCAATGCAAGAGGCCTAGGCCTGACAGCTGGCAGAGATTTCGAGAGCATGTCAGCTCCTACAAGCAGAAACTCTCAGCATTGGAGGCTGTTGAAGAGATTGCAGAGTCAGAAGGAATCAATGAAGAATCTGCAGGCAATGCTGGAGATGGAATGAGACTTGTTCAGCTTCTGATCTCATGTGCAGAGGCCGTTGCCTGTAGAGACCGTGCGCAAGCCTCACTTCTACTGTCAGAGCTAAAAGCACGTGCGCTGGTGCTCGGAACTGCATTCCAGCGTGTTGCTTCTTGCTTTGTGCAGGGATTATCTGACCGCCTCGATCTGCTGCAGCCTCTCGGGGCTGTAGGCATCACTGTCATTGCTTCGACAGTCTCTGCCGCCTCTGAAGAAAAATCTGAGGCCTTGCAGCTGGCATACGAGCTGTGCCCGTATATCCCATTCGGGCATTTCGTGGCCAATGCTTCAATTTTGGAAGCCTTTGAGGGAGAGAGTTTGGTTCATGTTGTGGACCTAGGAATGACCCTAGGCCTGCCTCATGGCCAGCAGTGGCGTAATCTGATTGACAGCCTCGCCGGTCTGTCGGATCCGCATCACCGGCGTCAGTATCTTCGCTGACCGACTCGAAGCCATCGGCAATGAGCTCGAGTCATATGCTCATAATCTAGGCCTGCACCTAGAGTTCTTTGCAATACATAACAACTTAGAGAACCTGAAAGCTTCAGACTTTGTTATTGAACAAGGGGAGGTTCTTGCAGTCAGCAGCATTCTACAGCTACATTGTGTCGTAAAGGAGAGCCGCGGAGCTCTAAACTCCGTTCTGCAAATGATCCACGAGCTCTCGCCGAAAGTATTAGCGCTAGTCGAGCAGGATTCGAGCCACAACGGCCCTTTTTTCCTCGGGAGGTTCATGGAGGCATTGCATTACTATTCAGCGATATTTGACTCGCTGGATGCTGCGTTGCCAAAGTACGACACAAAACGTGCAAAAGTGGAGCAGTTTTATTTTGCTGAGGAGATTAAGAATATTGTGAGCTGTGAGGGGCCTGCAAGAGTGGAGAGGCACGAGAGGGTCGATCAGTGGAGGCGGAGGATGAGCAGGGCGGGGTTTCAGCCTTCACCAATAAAGATGTTATCGCAGGTTAAGCAGTGGTTGGTGAAGATTAAGGCCTGTGAAGGGTTTACAGTTGCTGAAGAAAAAGGGTGCCTCGTTCTTGGATGGAAGTCAAAGCCCATTATCGCTGCTTCATGCTGGAAATGTTAAATGTTGACAGTATCTTTCAGTTCAGAATAAAAGAGCTCAACAGTACTTTGTTGAGTTAGTTTGTTTCAGGTTCATGTTTACTTTTGATTGTTGGAATAAAAGTGTGCTTGTGTTTGATCTTTCACTTCAGCATTAGGATTTGTCACCTGTGCAGGTTTATCAATTTGTTGAGGGTTTTTTTTTCAGCCCTGACAAATTACCTGTCAGTTTTTTTCTTCTCCATTTTGGGTTGAAAATTTCCTTTCTGTCGAATTGTATATCTATTTAAAGAAACTTTGTACTGAAAATGCAGAAGATATATGGGATTAATTAGCATGGATGATATTGTTTGAATGAATAAGAAGAAAAAAGAAAAATCTAATTGGAAACTTTCTGAGAATTTATGTGAAATATGAAAATTCCGTAGGCCCTAATGTATATTTGATAAAATTAATGGATATTTTTCATCTTTGTAGATTAATTTGTTAAAATTTAAGAATCCAATCAGACGATTAAGGGTGGCAGTCAATAATCATTGAAAAATACTGATATATTAATCTGAAATGTACTGAACTATTGTTGTTCCAAAATCAAACTTGAGGTACTTAGTATAAGGGGAGGGAAAAAAAGTTAAAATGCTTTCCTAGAGTTCATCAAACTTAGTATTCTAGATGTGTACACTTTGGTTTTTATCATGGTGGATTAAGAGTTGCGTGACTAATTTATTACTGCTTGTTTAAGTATAATTGATGTATAATATTTTCATGCACAACGCGGTTAGACGAACAGGAGTATTGGCTGGAGTCATTGTTGTTGGAAATTCGTGCTAATTACATGCAAAATACGTAGCGGAATATTGTATGTATAATAATACTAAGCATGTAGAGAGCATGAAATACAAACTAGGACCATCCTAATTAAATCTAACATGATCCCTATAATAAAGAAAGCAACCAAGAGCTTCGAAGGCTTACTTTCATAGCGTGATTCGATGGTAGATCGAACAACCCCTAGCTCGTTCTCCTTGTTGTTGTAAACCTCCTTGTAGTGGATCTCCAAGTCTTCAAGTGAGCTTGATAAAATCGGAGTCTTCTTGAGATACAAGGCAAGATATCCACCCCGGAGTACTATAAAATCCTACTACTTCCTCTTAGTCAAAGAGTGCTAGAGTTTAGTAAGAGGTAGAGCTCTCTTTTATTCTCTTATGAAAAAAACCACTTAGCCAATTTTTCATTAACCTCTCCATAAAAGAGAGAGAGCTCATATATATAGAGTGAGATATGTCATGACTCATCTCATGAGTCATGCCATGAGTCATCTAAATATAATGATTCCTTTCATGAGTCATGTAATGACTCATCTCATGAGTCATGGAAAGAGTCATGAAGAATCAAAACCATGTGCTTAAACCATGTTCCCAAACCATATCACCTTAATGACTCATCTCATGACTCATTAATCAAGTTATAATAAAGTGTGTATTTCATAAATGAAAATACCACATCATACGGTGTTTCATAAATACGATATTCTATAATTTTCCAATCATTAACTAATAAGTCATCATATGACCAAAAAATCAATGAGTTGACTAAAAGTCTGTTGGCCTTCTTGTTTTGATGATGTTTAACAAACAATTTATTACTAATGTTGTTTGTCTAGTGTTTGTGCATTCCTATGTTTTGTAGACAAACAACGTTGTTGGAGGATGGATGTATTAAGCCTACACGATCACATCCAAAGGAGGTTGGCGGAATGTCGGTGAAGCCTTGCTATTCAAAGTTCAAGATCCAAGTTAAAGCTTCATCCGCAAGATTACCTAGAAGAGCTTATTGAAGATCAAGATCTAGCTTGGGTAATTTAGTTTAGGATTTATATTATGTGTGTTATATACTCTAAGCTCAATATCTATACACACACATTTTATTGGTTTCTTCGTATATATATATAGTTATATATATACACACAAGTTTTGGTTTCTATGCATATATATAGTTATATATATACATACATAGTTTTGAGTTTTCATGTTTATAAATATGAAATCACATGTTTCATATTTACTATTGTGTTTTGGTATTTATTGCATAGAATATGCAATTTTGTGAAAATATTGTATTCTTAGTTTGTAGACTTCAATATCAGTTTATACATGTTTTACTAAGTCTATAAAAATATTTCATAAAGTTTCAAAAGTTGGTTTATGACAAAATATCAAAATATCAATTTTCAGGTTTTCATGTTTTTGAACATGTTTGCAAAATGATGATATTTTTCATTTGGGAAGTCCTTTTTGATAACCAGTCGCTGTAGCATGTTTATTATCATGTTTACAATCATTCCCCAAAGTTTTACATTTTTTGGATTTTATTTGATATTTTTAAACAGCGTTTTAAAATCAGATAAATAATTTTTCAGACCTGTCATATCTGTTTTCGGTCGACCGCACCGGTCGACCGATCATTTGATCTTTCATCACTAGGCGACAGAGAGTCTGTCGGTCGACCGGTCCGGTCGACCAAAAAACTCCATCGGTTTTTGCTCATGTTTTCCTCGTGTTGTCCGGTCGACCGACGATGGTCCAGAATGTTTTCTTCGTGTTTTTGCTCTCATCGGTCGACCGACGGAATTTTCGGAATGTTTTATAGATGAAAAGAAGTTTTTAAAATAAGTTTTAAACAAGGGTTTAAAGTGTGTTTAAGGGTTTGTTTTGTTTGTGAAGAAGTTTTCACAAGTGGAGGAGATCATCTTCTTGTTTGGGCTTCAATCTCCATCTCTCCATCTTGTTATTCAGAGAAGAATCTCTAAACTCATTTCTAGCTATTTATTATTTTGTTTATAATTTCTATATGCTAGATTTTAATTGAGTTTAGTTTTGATTTTGATTTCACTCATTGTTTACACACACCCACTTGAGCTTATTGTATTTGCATTCATAATATATTAGGGTTGTGAGAGTTGTAACATTTGAGTTGTGCTTTAATTGTGTTCTCATCCATATTAGAGAACAATTTATATTTGTTACATTGTGAGATTGTTAGGTTTTCGGTGAGCTAGAAACCGAGTGTGGTGTGAAAGTTTTCGGTGAACTAGAAAACCGATTGTGAGGAGTGACGTTGATCGGTGAGCGTTGAAAACCGATACTGTGAGGTGTAAACGTTATTCGGGTGAACGTAGAAAACCCGGTTGTGATAGTGGATTTCTCCCCGGGAGTGGGGAGCGGAGACGTAGGACGGAAGGTCCGAACTCCGTGATCATATTGCTTGTTTGAGTGTGCTTTGGCGTTCATTCATATTTATGTTCATATCTTATATCGCCATTGTCATTAGCTCATTATCTATATCATCCACTATCTTGTTTAGATTGTTTACCCTTGTGTTGTTTATATATCCTTGCATATATAGGATATATCTCATTGTATATTGCTTATCCTAGCTCATATATATTGTTGCATTTCATACTTGCTAGGATAACTTGTTAATTAGTTTTAATTGGCATATAATCAGATTAGATTAGCATAAGACCCTAATCACCCCCCCTCTAGGGCCTAACAAAGTCAACCAGTTGACTAAAAGTTAACTTTATGGGAAAATACTGAAATTCATTTCTTAAGCACATATCATTCTGATTTTACAGATACATATAACTTTTTATGTGTATCCGGTAAAAATTATATATGTGCATCAATCATACGTATTAATTCTATAAATTGTATTTCATAGAATTCAAGTACGCTCTTGGTGTGACTCTAGGGCCCAACTTAGAACTCGACAGTGGATCATATCTATAAGTACAACAGAGGTGCTAGCTACATATGAAGACTACTCAGTGATAATATTGTACAGTCTGGTCTCTTCGTCAAATCATGTCAAACTATAGAGCCTAGGGTATGGAAAACTATCAAATCCTAACAGCTCGGTTAGTATTTGTTGATATTAAACTCATAACCTTTAAGATCAAACTGACACTCAATTTATTTTATTCATCTTGGCCAAGGATTTTCAGGCTATAGTTATATCAAACAATCTTATGACATCAACCCCTATACTGGGAGAGACAAATCTCATTTTGGCATTTTAATATCTACTTATGTCTCGGGATGCACCTAACAAGAACCGTTATGCACAACTCAATGAGAACTGTGGTTAGGTAAAAGTCTAAGTATACCTATACTGACATGTAAGATATTGCACTCATACCTCAGGTCAAGAGACTACTTTGTACTATCACTTAAGAACTTCTGTTTGACAGTTAAGTATAATTACCAGCTAGACGTTCTCAGTGAGTCGTTTAGTCAACTCGTTTACTAATGAGTCACCTGTATACTGTATCTTGATGTCTCAGCATCAATGATCTAAGAGATGGATCATCGTCCTTCTAAAGTACAAATAGAGTATACACTAGTCTTTATCAAAGTAATGATGTCCTATCTCAACACTTCATCGACTATGAACATTTTAGAATATACGTTAGCGACTAATCAGATCTCTTCTTCCTTACAACCACTATCGAAATTCTGATAGTCTAGTATCATTCTAAGGACTTTATCTGTATTTAAAAAATATCAGATAAATACTGACCAAATAGCATACTATCATTTTGAATAAGGATGTTAAATTCATATAGGTCCTGTTACAATATACAATTATTGCCTCCAGGATACCTATATCTAACACTTGTAACCTTGAGTAACGATTCTTTAGAGAATTATTAGGCTTTATTCTTCATCAAATATTATTTAATGTATATAACAAAAAGAATCTTTCATCCCTCAAAAGGATGAGAATTTAGCTTCTAGAACTTATTGTGAACACGTGAAATGCAAGTGGGGACCACAAGCTTTGAAGAAGGCCATGTGAAAAGATCTGTGTGAAGAGATAGTGATAGCTAAGACGTAGACGTGTGGGAGGCTAAGGTGTTTTTTTCAAAGAATACGGTTTCAATCATGTGGGGGCCACATGCTTGGAGAAACCGCGTGAAGATTATGAGTCCAGCGGACAAAAGAGGCCAGGCCCACCTGAAATAGTACAGCTATATATATCTCTTGTAGTCAGTCATCTAGGTTTGTGCGAAGGAGGGTAGCATTTTTTTCTTTTTGGCTGCGTGCAGAGGCTGGGAAAAAAGGCATCGTGCAAAAGTGAGTTTTGGGCGGCGTGTTATTCCGGTGGCTGTTTCTTTTGAGAGGAAAACTGAGAGATATTTGTGTGTGAGAGAGAGATTGTTTGAGGGTTTAGATTGAGTGATTGTAAACCCTAGTTGTATTCCATCCCTCTAATAGTAGATCTACCCCCTCCTTGCCCCGTGGACGTAGGCAGTTTGCCGAACCACGTAAAATTGGTTTGTTTGAGTTTGTGGTCATTGTAATAGTTTTTAGGATCCCTCGACGCGCAGTCCTAGAGCTGACGAGAGGAAGAGCAAATATCCCACTTTGATGGGATATTAGGCTTCAGATTCTTGTTCTCTTTGAGAAACAAGAATTCTTATCGATCAGCCATGTACACCAATATTGTACTTGACTGGAGGTATAGTGGCAGGTGGAGAGCTGACGACTTCTGTTGATTTGACTAGACTGCGGCATTTGGGGCTTGGCCATTCCAGTATTGATTCCTCGCATAGATTGAAAGAGGGTGCGAAGACCTGCAGTTTGAAGTCCAGTGAACATGTTGATGTGAGCAAGAAGACCGAGGTGAAGTTTGACACCTCGATTCACCGAGTTAAGGGTCGTTCTGGAGGAGTTCACGTGGATGTTTGGGGGCCTTCCAAGGGGGGGCAGCTAGATAGGGTGACAAATTTGGAGAACCGTGCCTTGCTGGAGGAGGATCGGTGTTTGTGGTCGAGCAATGGTTTGCAGAAGAGTTTCTGGACAGAGGCTTCGACATATTTGGGTCATCCTATTAAAGAGTTGTCAACTGTTGTGATTGGAGGTAAAACTCCATTGGAAGATAGGTCTGGTAGTGTCACTTTGGTTGAGGCTTCGATGAGGAAGCCAATTGACTCTCAGCAGGTGGAGAGTTTTGGACAGACCTTAGAGGTATCGCAACGGGTGGAGAGTGATGCTACTCCACATTGGGTGAAGATTACTCCAGATCATTCTACATTGGTTGGGATTCCAGCTGAGGTGACACAGCATGGGAGTCATTTGGATTCGGATGCAGATGATGAGTTGGGTTTTGACTCGAGTGCAGCTGATAGATGCAGTTTGGATATGACCATTGCTTCACCTCAGGTGGAGATGTTTGAGGCCATTGGAGGTGCTATCAGCCGCAGAGTTGATGATATTGGAGAAGGGTTGCGAACTCTTCTAGTGAATTGAGGCCTTTGGAGGCCATTTGGGTGAACTACGTGAAGACTTGATTCCTTGGGCAAGAGGATACGTAGGCAGTCTTTATGATGCAGCCGGGTTGATTATTTGATGGGGGTGAGATCGATTTGGTGAGTTGATACCGACGTTTGGAGTTTGTTTGCATTCTCATTTGGGTCTCGACTTGTTGTGGATTGAGTCCGTTGTCGTGAAATATTTCACTTCGTACTGGACACAACAAGTGAGACATTTGATTTGGTTGGTGTCGGCTCAGTTTTGGGAAAACTTCACCGAGGTGGAGAATTGTGAACACGTGAAATGCAAGTGGGGACCACAAGCTTTGAAGAAGGCCATGTGAAAAGATCTGTGTGAAGAGATAGTGATAGCAAAGACGTAGACGTGTGGGAGGCTAAGGTGTTTTTTTCAAAGAATACGGTTTCAATCATGTGGGGGCCACATGCTTGGAGAAACCGCGTGAAGATCATGAGTCCAGCGGACAAAAGAGGCCAGGCCCACCTGAAATAGTACAGCTATATATATCTCTTGTAGTCAGTCATCTAGGTTTGTGCGAAGGAGGGTAGCAGTTTTTCTTTTTGGCAGCGTGCAGAGGCTGGGAAAAAAGGCAGCATGCAAAAGTGAGTTTTGGGCGGCGTGTTATTCCGGTGGCTGTTTCTTTTGAGAGAAAAACTGAGAGATATTTGTGTGTGAGAGAGAGATTGTTTGAGGGTTTAGATTGAGTGATTGTAAACCCTAGTTGTATTCTCTCCCTCTAATAGTAGATCTCCCCCTCCTTGCCCCGTGGACGTAGGCAGTTTGCCGAACCACGTAAAATTGGTTTGTTTGAGTTTGTGGCCATTGTAATAGTTTTTAGGATCCCTCGACACACAGTCCTAGAGCTGACGAGAGGAAGAGCTAATATCCCACTTTGATGGGATATTAGGCTTCAGATTCTTGTTCCCTTTAAGAAACAAGAATTCTTATCGACCTTTCTCTCTTATTGTGCACCAGAAACTCTGCCGAAATTTCCGCTGCGCACAACACTTATGTGCTTCTTATTTGTTTGTTTATAAAGATTACATATTTGGGTCATAGTGAAAATGCGGAATTACATATTTGTCAAAGTTTAGAAATATTCAAAGATCAAAGGCTATTTTTAGGTGTACCAACTGGGTGGTGTTGCTGGTGCATGTATGTCTTCTAGCATTCTAAGAAAAGTGGGGGTATAGTATCAAAAATTGAGTTCTAATAATTGATAAAAATAGATACAGAATGTAGGTTTATTTTTATTGAAAGTTTTCAATATAAGCTTGAATCTACAGAGAATATGTACATATGCAATCTCCAAATTATCATAATTGTATTTTAACACCAAATTGTAATAAATCCTTAATTTACATTTCCAACCTAATCCATATAAAATTTATAGACAAGTTTTAGTTTTATGGAATCCCATTTTTTTTTTGCATTCTATGTTTGTTTCACCCAAAGAATTAGGAATCTCACTTTTATAGAAACCCTCCAATTCCTAATACCATGTTTGGTTCAGAATAAATTTTTTTTAGGGATCAACACTGTAGCAACGGCTAGCTCACTGATCATTAAAAAATCACTGTAGCAACGGCTAGGTTCACCAACTTCAGAATTCAAAGAAAAAACACTGTAGCAACAGCTATTTCCACCATCTTCAAAATTCAAAGACATAACACTGTAGCAACGGCTAATTCAGGGTCATGGTGACTATAAATTCAACTTAAGACCTCAAATTAATCCATGCATTCTCAATTTTTAGCAATTTTAAGATTCTCATTGTCTTCAATTTGGATCCCAGACATCAATATGATATCAGAAGAGTGCTACCAAAATTATGAAGTTTATTGCGACTGCAATCTACGAACACCGATGAAAGTGTACAAGAATGATAAAAATAAGGGAAGGTGTTATTGAGGGTGTGCAAAATTCCCAAATAAAGAATGTAATTTTTTCGAATGGGCTGATAAAAGAGGAGACTCAAGCAACCAAAGAAGCCAATATATCAAAGAAAATAGGTACGGAGATAAATATATTTTACAATCAAAGAGGCTGAAGAAAGAATTGAGACTTGTCGAAAATCAACTACTAGCTTGGAAAATTTCAGCAATTTTATTAGCAACTTTTTGTATTATTTTAATTATTACAAACTGCATGTCATGTACCTGTATTTGCAAAAACTATTGAGGATGTAATGAAAACTGTTTTTTGAATTGGGTATAAATTCTAATTGATATTGTATGGCTCAGTAATAGATCAACTTGTCATAATTGATTGCCCCACCTATAACTTACATGTTTATTACAGATTGCATTATAAGGATGAATTATCTCGCCTAGACATTGTCAATTCAATGTAGGCTGTAATCTCATCCCCTTTTACCTCATCTGAATATAATAAACAATGTAAGTTAGATTGCATTCTCAGTAAACGCTGATCATCATCATTGCTAAATATCAACTGCAAGGAGCTACACAAGCTCAAAACAAAACAGCAATTAACCCACAGGCAAGGAAAAGCAAAACAGCTCCCACATAGCAGCCTACATAGCTACACAAGCTAAAAAAAAACAACAACAACAAACCCAAAGGCAACAAAGCAACCCAAGCTCCAGCGAAAACAGCAACAAACCCAAAGGCAATGAGCTACACAAGCTCTAAACAAAACAACAGAAAACCCAATTCACAGGAGCTACACAAGCTCAGAACAAAACAGCAACAAACCCAGCAACAAGGAGCTACACAAGCTCCAAACAAAACAGCAGCAAACCCAGTAGCAAGGAGGTACACAAGCCGGGACGAAAACAACAGCAAACCCCAGCAGCAAGGAGCTACACAAGACACGACGAAAATAGCAACAAACCCAATTCACAGGAGCTACACAATCTCAGAACAAAACAGCAACAAACCCAGTAGCAAGGATCTACACAAGCTCAGAACAAAATAGCAACAAACCCAGTAGCAAGGAGGTACACAAGCCACGACGAAAACAGTAGCAAACCCAATTCACAGGAATAACACAAGCTCAGAACAAAATAGCAACAAACCCAGTAGCAAGGAGCTACACAAGCTCAGAACAAAATAGCAGCAAACCCAGCAGCAAGGAGCTACACAATCTCCAAACAAAATAACAGCAAACCCAATTCATAGGAGCTACACCAGCTCAGAACAAAACAGCAACAAACCCCAGCAATTGGAGCTACACAAGCTCCAAATAACAGCCACAAACCCAAAGAGCAAGGAGCTACATAAGCTCAAAACAAAACAACAACAAACCCCAACAGTAAGGAGCTACACAAGCTCCAAACAAAACATCAGCAAACCCAATTCATAGGAGCTACACAAGCTCAGAACAAAACAGCAACAAACCCCAGCAATTGGAGCTACACAAGCTCCAAATAACAGCCACAAACCCAAAGAGCAAGGAGCTACACAAGCTCAAAACAAAACAGCAACAAACCCCAACAGCAAGGAGCTACACAAGCTCAGAACAAAACAGCAGCAAACCCGATTCACATGAGCTACACAAGTTTAGAACAAAACAGCAACAAACCCAAAGAACTCATTGAGCTTCAAAACCGACAGCAGTTAACCCAAGCAACAGAATGTAAAAGCCGACATCAGTAAACCCAAGCAACAAACCCATTTACCTGATATCTAAAGAAAATGCAAAATTCAAAGAACTCATTGATCATTCCACGACCATACTTACCTGCATCAAAAGTTAAAATATACTAATTCATTAATCCCACAACGACATAGATGTTCTTCATAATAAAAATATATATTGTAACATTAATAGTTTGCAATTAACACAATAATATTTATTAAAATATAATCGAAACCCAACAAACTAGCTATCCGACCAACCTTGGTCATTAACTAATTTGGTGATGTACCTCTGCTGACCTTCCTTGGTTTTTATGAAATACCTCCTAGCTTCACGTTCATTGTCATATAAATGGTCTAAAACCCTATCAAGGAACTCCTCAGAATATTCAGACCTATGTTCCTTCAACGCTGCAGCCAACTGCTCAGTCTAGTAAATAACGTGTTGATTTCTCATTGACTAAGACATTGACTCAACAAAAGCACATAGCATTTCCTCTTCACGATTAGATTTTCTGGTTTTCTTGTTAGATGATGAAGTCATGTTGTCTTAGCATTTCCTCTTCACGATTAGATTTTCTGGTTTTCTTGTTAGATGATGAAGTCATGTTGTCTTTACTCTTAGTCTTATATCTAGTGGGTTATGGTTGGTTAACAGCATCAGAATGTGGTTGGTTACAAGCATCAGATTGTGGTTCAGTTTCACTCTCCTCTAGAATCTCGCAATCATCATCGGGAATATGTATGGACCTACTAGACCCAATGTTAGCGTACACGGGCCTAACAAATTCACCCTTGGCTTGATCATCACCCATGATAACTTGTAAATTTTTGAAGTGAGGAAGGGGTTTGTTTATGTATGCTTTATACTTAGAATTGGATTTGTCCTGTAATAACAAATACTCATAAGTAGTGAATCAAATGTATTAAATTTTGGTGATAATATAGATGCTGAATTTGTTATACCTGAGCCCAAGATTTCAAGGTTTCATCATCCAATGTAATTATTTTACTTGTTTCATCCCACCCAGCACCACTTATATCAAGGCAAGCCTTCATGTCGTTGAATTTGTTCCTCAAACATTTCAAGTGGTTAATGACATGTAGGTGAGTGAAATCAGTCCTGAATTGCATGTTGATTTTCATGGTAGCCATTTTATAAGCTTCAGCATTGAAGTTCTTGTCTGGTTTTAGGCCATCCAATGCTAAATCTGCAAGATAAGGAATAAGCACATCATCGTGCTCCGGAAGCCAAAACTTATTAGCCACGCCTCTTGAGTTCAACCTGGCACCCGGAACTTTTTTCTTATGAGCTAATTTTTCCCTCTTTTCAATGGCGAAGTGTGCTCCGCACCATCAACGTCATGAATATCTTTTCCACCTGAATCACCAGTGTTTGGTGAAAATTGATTAGGTCCACTACTTTGAGAACTAGCTGTGGGAAATAGCAAACCTTGTGGACTGCTTAACAAGCTCATGTAGGATATTGGCGGCTATGTCATCCCACCATAATTACCATCGTATGGTGGGAATGGTGAGAATGTATGAGGAGGTGAAGTGAATGGTTGTGGTCGAACAGGCATGAAGTTCATGTTAATCCCTGATGTAGGATTTGGCATTGCATTCGAATGAGAAGGCACGCTTTGCTTATCTGCCGGATTGTTAGCCATACCTAATATATATTGTAAGCATAGCCATATTAACAATAAAGAAATATAAAACAATATGGGATATGCATGCATTTATCAAGGAATATATGAAACGACGATATTTCTCAAACAACATAATAAAAGAGCAACCGATAAAAGTAGTAATGTTTTGGTACAAGCAAAGAAACATTAAACAAAATCGATGCGAATAGTATTTTAAAATTTACCAAGTTATTACATAGCTATAGAACAAATAACACACTAAGTTAAACCGCTCTCCATTGTGTTACCACCATTATACTTTGCACAATAATCCACTCACATCGCCCAAGCAATTTGATCTTGCATCTCCTTCCATTCATTTCTTACATCTCGATCCTCTCTTTATGTCCTACTTTGAGTATAATCCACCACATTTGAATCGTCTTCATTTGTCTCTTCCTAGTATCTTCATCAATTTTAACATTTTCATTTAAAATATCATCATCCGGATCCTCCAAGGCAATAAAGTTGTGCAACACAGTACACGCTAGTACAATGTCCACTTGAGTGGGAAATGGATAATTCGGCTTCGCCGTTAGAATTTTAAACCGATTCTTCAGTATCCTAAATGTGCATTCAATTTTTGATCTTAAAGATGAATGCCTTAAATTGAACAACTCTTTCTTATTCTTTGGTGTCTTGTATCTTTTAATAAACCGTTTGCTTTCATTACTTCAACAAGTTTAAAAAAGGCCCTCGGTCTCATTCTAATATAAGATCGGCAACTATCTTGATAGCCCTCCAATACACGTCTGAAGTGAGCCTCTCTACAATATTTTTTTCTGATATTTTCTTGCTTCATACAAGTTGATATTCTCTTGCGCTTAGCACGTATTCTTAAAATACATGTTACCAAAGTGACCACGGCGCAGACAGCTGTATTAGCACACATCCTCTTCAATTCTTCTTCATTTTCCATATCCATCTACATCCGTTTTAAAATTAGCATACATTTACAACTTATCTTGTCTACTTATTTCAGTTAAAATTAATTAGATAACTGATACAAATATTTATTCGCAAGAAATCTAATTATACTAAATTTTATTTTAACTAGTGTTGCATTCGATTTCACACAATTATCAATAACAACACATTCTACTACCCGGTTCCTTTCATGTAATGAATTTAACCCCATTCTTTGGTAAACATAACCCTATTATTTTTCATGCATTCACATTCTTTTGTAATAAACACAATTATCAAGAACAACACATTCACACAAATATCATGCGTTCTATTTCACACAACTAACTGAATTTTAGTAAACATAACCCTATACTTTGTTAAAAGTCCTAAATAATGAATTATCACACAACTAACTAAAAATTGGTAAACATAACTGAAATTTCCACACAACTAACTAAAATTTAGTAATCATAACTGACATTTATCACACAACTAACTAAATAGAACAATATTGATGCGAACAATTGCATTATATTTCACACAACTAACTGAAATTTAGTAAACATAATCCTATTCTTTGTTAAAATTCCCAAATAATGAATTATCACGAACAAAAAAGAGGAGGAAAATCGTATACCTTAAGCTGCAGAGGGGAAAAAATGTCGAGGTCCAAGCAACAAACCCAACAAACCCACCAAAGCCGGGATCAACACCGTAGCCAACAAACACATCCGAACCAACACCAGTTCGAGAAGGGATCACCAACAACCAAAGCCAAGGAACCCACCAACAAGAAGTTGGAAAACAAATCAAAGAAATCACGGCTCAACAAGAGGTGGGATCAGATTAGAGGGAGAAGCCGATTCGACATATAAATCTGCAAAAAACCATGGCTCAACCAGAGCTAGGGTTTCGAGTTCCAGACACGACCACGCACAAGCCACGACAAGCGGCGGGAGAAGAGGTGCGAAGAAGAGAGCGTTGTGGCGGGAGAAGAACAACGGGGAAACCACGGATCAACAGATCTAGGGTTTCGTAGATTAGGAATCAGAATAAGAAAGAGGAGAGGTGTCAGAAATATCGCTCAATTCCTCTCAAATGGAATGGATTTGGGTTTCCTGAAATATCAACTGTTTGAGCCACTTTCTAGATTAGCAATTCTATAATTTTTTTTTGAACCAAACTCAGGATTAGGATTCATTTAGAATCCATTAATTAGGAAAACACTAGTGTCAGGTGCAAATATCATTCCTATTCCATAAAATTGGTGAAACAAACAGACGCTAAGCATCAGTCACCAACCGAAGTCCTCGCCAAATCCAGTGGTGACACATCGAAAGTCCAAGGCAGAAGAGGAGAGGATAGAGATTGAAAGAAAGAGAAATGGTTGCCCTTTCTCTTCTCAGCACGACCCCTGTTGCTCTATCTCAGACCTCATATCGCCAACGAAACCTTACTCTCACCCCCCGGTCAAATTACCGCCATCTCTCCTCTCTCCATCCATCTCCATTTCTTTCTCTCTCTGCAAACCTCGCCCATGCCAGAGCTCGGCCGCAGAGCACCAGAACCGGCATCTTTCTTCCTCACCTCGTGGCCTCAATGGTAAAGATGAGATTTTGGAGAAGACCCATTTGAGAAAATAGCTCGGTGCTGGTTTTTGTTGATTTGGGTGGTGATTTTATTGTAGTGAAAAATCGTAGCTTTCGATGTCAAGATGAGATTTTGAACAAGACCCATTTGAGAAAACAGTCCAAGTTCGGTTTTTTTGATGATTTGGGTGGTGGCTCTATTGTAGTAATAATCGTAGCTTTTATGTCAATATGAGATTTTGAAGAAGACCCCGTTCAGAAAATGGCCAATTTTGGTTTACTATTGATTTGAGTGGTGATTTTGTTGCAGGAGGACGTCGAGGTGTCTTATATTATGATTAAACCTGATGGTGTTCAACGTGGACTGGTAATAAGAATTTGAAAGACAAAAATTTAAGGCTTTTTTAGCTCGTGTTTGTTGAATTTATTGGAGTTCTTGTTTGTTGATAGGTTGGAGAGATTATTTCTCGATTTGAGAAGAAGGGGTTTTTGCTCAAGGGATTGAAGCTTTTTCAATGCCCTAAGGACTTGGCTGAGGTTTGCATTTGGCTTAATTAGATTTGTTAACATTTCTTCATGATCATACATTTGGTTATGTCATTTCTTAAATTTAATTAGTTAATATAAAGTTGATATTGTAATATATCCTCCAACGAGTCTATGATATTATACCTCTTTGTTCCCATTGTTGAAATTGGTGGTCGTTTCAAGTTTGTCATTTTTAATTCTTGATGTAAGTTTAAGTTGCGAAGTGTGTTCAATCCTGTGATAACCTAATGGGTGTGCCGTTTCAGTTCTGATCTTTTATCTGATTGTGTGAAAGAAGCCGTCTCTAATTCCCCAGTAAAAAAAAGATTCATGACAGTGGACCAATGTATTCTTTTACTGGAAAATTTAAGACCTTCCTGCTCAACACAAGCATAGTACTTCACTCACAAACTGGGCTCCTGAAGCCCACAAAGTTTGCGAAGGGAGTTCATAATTTCCATAGTCGCATCCAACAACATCCATGTTAATGTTGAATTGACAATGTACCCTCTTAAATTTAGTCACTCTAACCATTACACCAAAACTCCGAAGCTATGATGTGGATTGAGGATTATAGTTTTATATTAATTCTAACATGTCTCGTAGGTTGAATGCCCTTTTTTATGAGCTGAAACCTGGACTCACGCAGCGGCTTGAATTTTATAGAAAATCTACTTTAAATTCATGGCCGATGGGATTTGAACCTGAGTTGCTCTAATACCATCTTAAATTGAATCTCTCTAAGTAGCTAGCCGTGGAGGGAGGCCTCTGTGTAGCTAGGTAGCAGGCTGAAATTTTGAATATAAAGATGGTATTAGAGCAACCTAGATTCAAATCCACCGGTCAAGAATTTAAAGTGGATTTTCTAAAAAAATTCACACTGTTGCGGGAGTCCAGGTTTCAGCCCATTAAAAGGACGCTCAACCTGCAGGGGCATGTTAATTATAAAAATATGATCCTCAACCTTCACAATAACTTCAGAGTTTTGGTGTAATGGTTAGAGAGACTAATTTAAGATACCCAAAACAAATACAATAAAATAACAAAACAAGTTCACCACGGAAGCCCAGGTGCTGAACTCGCATAATTGAGGCTATTTCTAATGAAAATAAAGCTACAGTTCTGCTCAAAGGTCCTTAATGCACATTGAAACTTCTCCATACCGTGGTAAAATGAGTTGTATGAACTCAGACAAGTGACCACATCATATTGGACTAGACAGTTTCCTAAATTAAGAACTACATCACTAGTTGCAGGACATGAAAGTATCAAGTGACTAGTTGGGAATTTATTCTGGTAGCAATATTCTTCATCTATTTCTAGACAATCCATTCCATTGAGAACACGCATCACGAAGTGGTCTGCGAATTTTGTAGCTAGTCTTGAATTGCATCAATATGGAAATTTTGTTCAAAACATATAGTTTGTTACAGTTTGGCTTCAAACTGGAATAAATGACCTGATCCATGTTCTTGCATCTATATATAGTGCAGGTTTTCAGATCTATATTCTATATTAGCAAGCATCAACTATCAAGCATGGTTGATCGTGTATTATCTTCACGATGTTGATCGCATGACTTTTTCGTTATGTTTAGAGAAGGCAGAAGCTAATCTTTAGAGTACAAAACGCTTTCACCATTTAGTATTTCCTTTTGACTGAAAAGAATATATCAACTGTTATGTTTAGAGAAGGCAGGAGCTAATCTTTAGAGTACAAAACGCTTTCACCATTTCGTATTTCCTTTTGACTGAAAAGAATATATCAACGGTGATCTGTCTTCTTTATTATAGCTTACACTTAGTTCTTGCTAATAAAAGGCATACATGTAAGATAAGATAAGCCTTTTACTTCAGATGACAGATTTGTGAAGTTTCTATTGACAGGAGCATTACAAGGATCTGAAGGACAAATCTTTCTTTCCTAAATTAATAGACTACATTACATCAGGTCCAGTTGTCTGTATGGTATACTTCTAGATATCACCTACTAATATAATTTTTAGCTGAATGAATTAAAAAGCTTTTCATGCTGAATAATTTTCTTATTACTTCTGTACTTGAAAGGCATGGGAAGGTGTCGGTGTTGTTGCATCGGCCCGTAAGCTAATAGGAGCAACTAATCCTCTTCAAGCTGAACCCGGCACTATACGAGGAGATTTAGCAGTTCAAACAGGAAGGTCTGAACTCTTGAACTTTTATATGTCACAAGATTATTTCCCGTGATATTTGTCTCGCTTCAGCATGAAAGAGAGGGTCTGATGTTGGAATTCTTGTGCAGAAATGTTGTTCATGGAAGTGACAGCCCTGATAACGGACAGCGAGAAATTGGTGAGGCATTTGCCAGTTAATAGCCATACAAATTTTAACTCTGTCTAGGAGAATTCTTACTGTTTTATCTCTTAGACCATTAAGTTTTTCTTATTCGTTTCTACCATTAGAATTATAGTTAGTTGAGCTTTTAGGAGTACTTATATTTCATGTGAATTTGTTTGGTTGGTTTTAATTATTCACTGGTTGTAATCTTTCTAACAACAACAAAGTCTTTCATTCCAGTAATATGGGATGGTTATATGAAACCATTTTCGTCATTTAACTCCATCATGGGATGTTCCTCAATCCTCATTATGTTAGAACCACCCCGCTCTCTACTGTACCATGCATTTTCTTGGACACTTCAATATAACTATTTAGACTGTGATTTCTCTGGGTATGTAATTTAGTGACTGTTTTTTAGTTGATAAATGGATTTTGTTCCTTGAATCGTTGAATTACTGGAGGAAGAGTGATCTCAATATAAATGCTCTACGAAGAGATAAGAGTAGGTGTGTGAATCTAACAACCCTTTACCTTTTGGTATCCCATTTAACAAAATGAGCAGCCGATTCATAAAACACCAATAACCCATATACAATATATGGATGTTCATCTCGTATATAGAACGCAACTGGAGATACCTTTCGGAAGTGATTTTAGTAGGATCTGCTGGTTTAGAGACTTCCTAACAACTTAAACCAGTAGTTTGTTTTGCCTCCACAAAATGAGACCTTGGCGATATGTAATTCATCTGGTGAAGATGATGGCTAAAATAGATGCAGTTAGGTGATTGGAGCAAGATAACCTAATTTGAATAGGCCCTTTACACAAGGAGCTATACTGAACGGGATGAAGGATTTAACAATAAAAGCATCATGTAAATTTGTAAGTGCAACGCTCAGTTTAGACAATGCACATTATAATTGATAAATACGCATAACGAGCATCAGCCATCTGATGGTTGATATTCGATATAAGATATTACATGCACAAAATGCTTGATCTGATAAGAGATCAAATGTCCCAGTTGCTTACTGCATGTTTGGGTCAGTGATTAGGCGTGCAAAATTGCACATAGCCTGTTTGCGTCTGTGACTAGGCGTGTAAAACTGCACATAGCCTGTTATAGATAAATAGCGGTTATAGATAAGTAATGCTGTAATGCTTACGAACAATACCATGTATGCACAAGTTAACTGTTTTCTTGTCAAACTTGATCTCGCCTTTTCATATTAGATGTATATTATATCATCACGCAACATTTAATTAGAATATGCATGTGATGTGTATTGATGAAAATTTTAAATACAAATTTGCCTCGCACGTTTCTAACCCCGTCAGTGTTTTTCCCCCTTCTATTTACACAGCTCTATGGTTCAAAGAAGGTGAATTGTGTCAATGGGTATCAGCTCAAGCATCTTGGCTCAGAGAATAAAACAAGGCACACAAGTTCCCATGTCCTATTCTTCAAAATTTCCAGTATTTTTTTTGACTTCGGCCTCGTGTATTAGCTCTGCAGTTGGGGTTAAAAGATAAAACATGTTTTTTTTTTTGCCCTCTCGGAGAGTTGAACCGTGATTTTCCAATAAAGGAATTTGCTACTGTCTTCTGTTGATATAGCACATCTATGTGCTTTAATAATTCCGTGAACTTGCAATTTTTATTTATTTTTTTGGCTTAACTAGCTACCTTCTGTTGATATAGCACATCTATGTGTTCTAATAATACCGTGGACTTTGCAAGGTTCTTAGCTTAAATAATCATTTTTCCCCTACAGTTGACTTTTTTATTTTTAGATATTCTGTGAAGAGATGAGTGGCACTGAGCTAATCTGTAAAGGTCTTTTCTTCAGTTTTTTTTAAATATTTTTTATTGTTTATTTTTATTTATTTATTTATTTATTTTTGGGTTGTATGTTGGTAGTCATGCAATTTAATTAATAAAACAGACATAACTTTGCATAAATTCGTTGACCCGTTACCTCTTAAGAGGTTGATTAGTGAATGGAAGGGGAGTTATAAATAAAGAAAGTTAAAAGTGTCTTCTTTCTGCAATAAAATTACTAAACCAATAATAAAAATTAAAAACATTTCACACGCAAACTCAAACTTAATTTCTTTCCTCGTCGCTGATGGGTCATGAATATGATGAAATAGCAACTATAATGTTCATGAATATGGTTCCAAAGAATGGTTCACCAGTATTGTATTGTGTGAATTGTTTAGAGTCCGAAACTGTATTGGTTATGAATTGTGTGTTTAATATTTTAGAAATGCTTGTTTCTTGAAAATGAAATATCTGCACTGTGTGAAGAGAATCAAAATCATTACAAGAAGTATCAAAGAAAATAGGGCTAATTGTGGATAAATCACCTATAATTCTATTGTCACATATAGATTATATGAGTGAATTTTTTTTTTACTCTTTTACCCTGAGCCAGAGAGAGAATTGTCGCATAGTAATATTTCTATGACAAAATTTATTACCATGTAAGTAAATTAATGGCATATTTTTTCTTTCTTTGTACTCCATATTTTTATAGTAAAGATACTGGATGAGCAATCAAAACCTCGTCCGCGTCCACATAAACTGAGACGCTACTGGGTTCTTATCATTTTCTATTTGTAGATCTTCTGGTGACAAATGAAAAAAAAAACAATTGAGGCAACAATGTGACATATATTTTCTTTATATCTATTTGATTCCCATGGAACGTAAAAAAAAGAAAAAGAAAAAAAAGAATAGTTAAAAGTTAAATTGTAAAAAATGGATTTTTTTGATATTTTTAGAAATTTAAAAGGGTTTAACTACATATAGGACGAGCTCCACTTTATACTTACTTTCAAGTCATTTTCCAATCGGTCATGAAAAAAAGAAAATGTTTTTTTTTAGTATTGGATCCAATTTTTATACTTCTCAATTAGCAAACATCTAGAACAAAATAAAAAGTAAAAAAAGAAGATTAAAAATAAAAAAGGGGATTTGGCCAAGAAGGAAAAGAAAAAATAAAAAAAGAAAAAGAAAAGAGAGTGATCCCGACAAATTGCCCTGCTTTGTCTCTTTCATTAACATGTTTTTATCGATCCCAATCCGAGGAACCATCTATACAAATCTCAACCACAACATTCTCTCTCTTACGTAAAAGTAAAAAAAAAAAAAGGAAAAAAGGGGGAAAAACAAATAAAATCCTCATCCTTCTCTCTTCCCTCCCAAAATAATGGCCTCTCCTCTTTCTTCAAAACTCGAGGATCTAAAGGAGAAGCTCTCCTTCCATCTACAGCCAGTGCATCGATCCATTCAGTTCTGGGTTAGGGCTGCGGACATCTACACTAGCTACAAGGTCACACTTTCTGACTTCTGATGATGTGCTCTTTAATGGGTTTCTGAAATATTTTGATTTTAGGGTTTTATTATAATAATTATTGTCATTACTATTTTTGGTTAGGTTTGTCAAATTCGAGCGGGATTAGTGAAGGATGCGGAGAAGCAGGACGCAATGTGGGAGAAGCAGCATGAACTTGGAGCGGACAAGATGTATTCTCTCTGCTCTGATCTTGGTGGGCTTTTTCTGAAGGTAAATGTTGATTTTTTTTTTTGAAAAGTCTTTTATGATGTGTTTGTTCCTTGTTTTATTATAGGTAATTGATTAAGTATCCTCTTTTATTTTTATTTTTATTTTCTTTTTTGCTTGCCTATTTGTTGAGGGTTTGGATGCAAGAACAGCTGTGGATTCAGGACTGTGCTTTTTCAAGTTATGTTGCATGTTGAATTTGAAGCTAATACCCATATCAAAATAAGAAAAAATTTATGAAGGGTTAAGATCATTGCATGTAATGGCCATGGAATTAAGTTTCTTGTTTGATTCTTTTTTCTTTTCAGAGAAAAAGAGTCACGTTTTGTATGGTAGGAAAACTTCTTTAGGACGATGTTCTCTTTCCTTTTCTTTTCCCTGTGTACAGTTTGATGTCAACCATTTAATAGCAAAGGGCTTGAATTATGTTTTTCATTTTGTTATATATAATTTGATGATAATATAGAGAAGTTTCAAATCCTAACACATATGTTTTTTATCCCAATGAAATAAGAGCATTTTATTCAATTTTTAATTCTAAAATTTTTGGACAGGCTGCTCAAATTCTCGGTAAACCTGATTTGGCTCCAGCAGCTTGGGTGAAAAAATTAGTTACATTATGTGATCAGGCTCCTGCAACACCATTTCCAGTGGTCCAGAAAGTTCTGGAGGAAGAATTAGGCAAGAAATTTGGTGACGTTTTTGATCGATTTGATGCCAATCCTGTGGGCTCTGCTTCAATAGCACAGGTTTTTTGTTTATATTTACAAATTTCATAAAAGTATCAAGGACTATAAAGAAATAACTTTTAAGCACTGCTCCTCATTATTGGTCCCCTCTTTTCCAGATATATACTTTTGAAATTCTAGCTGCACAGATTTAACCTGTTGTGGAGTTTGACATATGTCCTGTTACTTCAGTTATGATATACAAGACGAGAGTGAGAAATATCTGGATATAACAGTAACAGAGCTGGTATTCTTATCAATGTGATATTTCATAAATAAAAGAAGAAGAAACTTTGAAGGAAAATTATGCGCTAGCCACAAACATTATGTTTTTCTATCTTGCCACTGGTCTAACAGTCCTCTAAGTGTGCTTTTAATGTTTTTTGAGAATATCCTTTCTCCATCTCTTATTCAAGGTACCGTACCATGTTGTATGCAGCACATTATCATACTTAATTGGTCCTTGTCTCATATTTATGTTCCAAGCTTTCAACCATGGCTGCGTATTTGGTTAGAGCCTGATTGATTATGTGTTTAATTTACATCAATTCCTTTGCAAAGATTAGGGCATGCTAAGCATATCTTTTATTTTGCATGAGCATAGTAATTTTAAACTTACATATGTGGGTATTAATCTGTTACAGATATTTTGTAGTGATTATTAGATTTCATAATTTGTTACAGATATTTTGTAGTGATTCTTAGATTTCATACGTGAATTTATATTTTTTTAATATTTCTGTCGCTTTTTAACAAATGTAATGTGAGCTAACTAATCGATGATCAAATACGGACAACAATTCTAAAATTGATGAAAATCAGTAACTTTGAAATGGTTAAATTTGGTTGAGTAAAGAACTTAAAAAGCTCTGTTCCGAAGCATCATATCATGGTAGAGTACAAACTGATAACCCTTTGGGAAGGTCAGGACCTGTACTAAATTCTTTCGTGACATAATTTGTATTTTTCTCGAAGTTTTCTCTGTAGAAGTCACAGAGATGACAAATAAAATCCTGCCATCGGATTAAATAGGATCTTTCTTAAGCAAAAATATTGATAAAAGTGTCAAATAATGTCTTTTTATATATTGTCGTGTCAAGTGAATACATGGATACCTTCTTAGTAATTGTATTTTGTGAGGTAACGATGGCCATATGTTAAACACATTTTTATGTTTCCTATGCTTTATTCTAGGTTCACCGGGCAAGATTGAGATCTGAAAACACTGATGTTGCTGTCAAGGCAAGGGATATTCTGAATTTTACTGTCGTAAATTAAATTTACAATATTTTATCAAGTTCTGCATGTGTTTAGGTGCAACATCCTGGCGTGGAACACCTCATGATGGTTGACATCCATAATCTGCAAACGTTTGTATTGTTTTTGCAAAAGACGGACATCAAATTTGATCTATTTTCTCTCACAAAAGAAGTTGAGAAGCAGGTATGCTTGTTTGGCTGTAAGTGGATTATTGCATCTAGAAGGCATTTGTGTGTTTATGCAATTTTCGATGTTAATGAGCTTTATCTTTATATCTGTAGTTGGTGGTCAGCAGCCTTGTAAATTAATTAATCATTTTATTATCTATGAACCAATGTAAAGATCATTAATACATTAAGATAATATCAAATAGTTCTTGTGGAAAAGTATTAAAAAATTGTGTGAGTATGACTGCACTGAACATCTTGCATTTGACATTAGAAATTGTATGTTGCTTATTTGGAATTAGTTCTTTCTTCATGTGATTTTGCCAATTACATTATCGTCAGAAAATTATGGCAGATGAGCATAGTAGTAGATAGTGAGGCAACCTATAGAGAAAAAACTAACAATCTACATGGAAAATATGGTTGAAGTGGAATAAGGTTCACGAGCTACACAATATGGATGGAGCTCTTAAACACAAATTCATATGACCCCCCCCCCCCCCCCCGCGGGGGGGGGGGGGG
>NC_033797.1:14225612-14234307 GCF_001876935.1 Asparagus officinalis
CCCCCCCCCCCCCCCTAGGGGGGGGGTGGGGGGCAAAAAACACAATGAATATATATTACTCAACTCAGAAGTATCTTCTAAGTAAAGTTTGATTGCTGGAAATATTACAGATTACCTCCTTCATCACTGCATATCAAGATTTGGCTTCTGATTGACAAGTTCTCTTGTTCAAGTGATTTGTGAGGAGAATGCAGGAATAAGTGGACATTTCAATCATGTTTTGGTTCGAGCGAACTATTTGAAGTATAGATTGGCAGTTGAAGTTTGGACCTTTAATGGGTGAAATTAAATTTGTTAGGACACATTAGAAAATTTTGTCAACGTGTTTCTTTCAATATGGCAATCCTCTTCTTTTGATGGACTTTTGAAATTGTGTGAAAACTTTTGAGGTCTTCTTTGTGTGTCTTGTCCTATATAATGTTATGTGGAGATCCGCCCCATAAGAATTTTTGATTATCTAAACATCATCTCTTTCCCATAAATAATACAAAATTTTTATATATCTTGATTTTTTTCTGTTCTAGGGGTGATGTAATAACTGCTAAAGAATCCGTGTGCAATTTCCCTTCCTTACAGTTATCTGCATGTTAATTTGTAAATATAATATTCCCTGCAACCTTTAAAGAATCTGTATGTAATTTCTCTTCGTTACAACAAACATAGGGGATAACAACCAGTGTTCATATTTATGATATAACTATTGCATTTGTGTAAAAAAATGTGAGTACCATTGTTGAAGCTGAACTGGGTAGTAGGACGGAGAGAGTCCTCTTTGTTTGCTTGTCCATTCTCATTGTGAGTTCTTTAAAAAATATAAGTTTAGTAAGGCAAAACTTCAAGGGAGGTCCTTCATGCACCGACCAAATATCATCTTGGTTCTTTGTGTTTGGAAGTCATTATTGGGAGTCCTGAATCCTTTTCACAAACTTCCGTCCAATCTTGCTAACGTGTCACTAAGGTTGAGGGTGTCCAATTAGCAAAAAAGTAAGTGAAATTACAAGTCTGTCTTGCCATGTCAACATGCCAGCAAGATTTACTGGAACTCAACCTATGCTGATGACCTGGTCCCCACTGATGACATTAGGGACCCCCACTGATGACTCCTAAACATAAAGGACCAAGATGATATTGAGCAATACATGAGGAACCTCAACTGAGGTTTTGCATTTAAGTCAATAATATTTGCGCAATTAAATGTGAGGCCATGTTGCTTCTTTAGAGTACTTAAATAATTTTTCTTTTTCATGCTTGTACATAACTTAGACTATTCTGTTAGAAAATTGATAATTATTGGACTTATAACAAATGTGGAGTGACTTCAGTCCTTGTGATTGTTCTATCATCTCTTCTCATTTATTTTTTGTTTTTGTGCCACTAAAGATCGGATACGAGTTCGACTTCTGCCGGGAGGCTGCTTCCATGGAAAAAATACGGCACTTTTTCCATGCTAACAATAAAAAGGTTCCAGTTATAGTGCCGCGTGTGATACAGGGCATGGCTACCAGGTATGGTGCAAGTCTGGGGAAAATTCTATTGAAGGATGATCTTTTAAGATGCCATAATAACTTTTATAGATAGTTTTTGTGTTTTGTTTAGTTTAACTGGACTGGAGATTATACAAGATAACATGCAATGATATCTGCAATACTTTCCGTTTAAGATTGCTGTTTTGTGATAAATCTGTAAGCATCTGTATGTTTGGTGGAAAAGAGTAAGAATTGATGGATGGATACATCACTTTTTTCTTTCATCTTTTTTGGATGGATACATCACTTTTTTCTTTCATCTTTTTTTTTTTCCTTATGTGTGTAGGAAGAAGCGTCCTACAGATCTTATTATTCTAGGAAGTAGCTGTACTGTCATATGTATTTATCCTAGTCAGTTAATTAAGTTTTGCAATAATAATTCAACATCATCTATGTGTGTGCTTCAATTCTGTTAATAACTTGAATTCTTACTCTGTTGGGGGTCACAAACAGGTCCATGTTCTGTACTGTGAATCAGATTGCTTAGTGACATCAGTTAAAGTTTTTTCTCCTGTTCAGTTTCTTTTTCAGTTCTTAAAAAGATTATTCTTAGGGGTTTCTGCTTAACGTAGCGCTTGAATTTCTTTGTTCTGGGCAAATATCTTAGTCATGCTGTTTTTTTCTTTTGCTTCGTGATCCCTATTATGTTGGTCTTATGAGCTGGGAATGATTTATGTATCAGATTATGCCTTTTTTTCCTTTCCTTTTTTTTCTTGTATATATTTGAGGGATGTTCTGGCATGATGATAGCATAGCTTGGAAGATGCACACTTCGCCTTTTCATTTACAGTATATCGTGTTATAATTTTATTTAACAGATTGTCGCAAGGACAGTGATTTCATTTTTATTTGGTTTTTATTTGTCCAAAAATAATGTCTCAATCATCTATTTTGTTAATTAGGAAGGTCTTAGTAATGGAGTTTATAGAAGGAACTCCGATAATGAATCTTGGCAACGAGATAGCTCGAAGGGGCATTGATCCTGGTGGTAAGCTTGCAGCTATGGCAAAGCAGTAAGCCTCTTCATCATCATAGGAAATATGGTATTTAATTTCCTTTTAAGTTATACCTTTGCATATCGACATTGTACATGTAAATGATTTGTTGTATATTAGTTAGCCTAATGACACTGGTAAATTCGCGGACTATAAATTTATCTGCTAGAAGAAGAAGAAAAACCATGAATCTAAACCTTCTAAGCTTCTAGTCTTACTGTCGGCAAGCTACTATACTAGTATTACTATGGATAGATACCACTGGGGCTCTGAGCAGTGCTGATGTTTATAATATATGCCCTTTCTTGCTATGCTACTAGACTTGTCTTAGGCGAGACAAGTATGCACCTGGTAGGAGCCCTCCGTGTAGGTAGATTTTCAAACAAGCATGAAATATACACCTGCATATTTGTCTGCGGGTAAGTTAGCTTTGGGGCCTTGTGCTCTTTAGGCAAGTTTTGACTAATATAGCAGTGTTTTCTGAATTAACAGGCATCATGATGTGAATCCTCAGGGTAAATTTATTCTGTAACCAAAGCCAGAAATCATAAAGTAAGAGGGCTGTGAATATTTATGTTTAAAGTTTTGGTGTGTATGGAAAGATAAGGATGAACTTCTTGAAAATGAATAATATTTTGTTTTCAGGAATGGGCATTGCAATATGCAGTTAGAAGAAAATATTAAACCACTATAATTTGAGAATCTCTGTCTTGTCTGTTTTCAGTAATTCTAGGAGTTGTGTCGATGTATCCTTATGATGGGACTTTTATATGATATCATTTAACTATTTCCATGTCAACTATGAATTGCTTGAATTATCTTCTTCCTACTTTACACGTTTAAGTTCAACAGATTCTCTTTTTCGACTATACATTATTAGTTAGTTAGTTAAAGACTAAGTCGCTGTCCCCTTCTCAAATGTTTTTCCAATGCAGGAAAATTTTGAAAAATCTGACTCTAGCCTATGGTCAAATGATCTTGAAGGATGGTTTTTTCCATGCAGATCCACATCCTGGGAACATTCTCATCTGCAAGGACTCAGAGGCAAGTATGACCATGAATGCAGTTTAAGTATTCCAATGTATACACATCCTGTAAGATTGCTGATTACATAGAGTATGCTTAGAGTGAAACATCTATGGATCATATTAAATTTATTCATTTGAATTGGAGATGTCTAGCCCTGTGAAAACTATAAGATTTTTCTGACCTGTCTGCTGATGTATTAATTTTTCCAGGTTGCATTACTTGATTATGGACAAGTAAAGCAGCTTCCTGAAAATTTGAGGCTTGGGTATGCTAAGCTTGTCGTTGCAATTGCAGACCATGACCTTCCAAAGGTTGTACAAAGTTACAGGTACCACCCTCCCCAATAATTTGGCTTCATTATTCTTCTGAAGACCACAAATAGCATTGCATAGTCTCACATACGTTATGGTATCTTCATTTTGTAGGGACTTGGGTATTGACACATTAAGCACGTGTGAAGATGAACAAAGAGAGCTCTTTAAATTGGCACAGAGAATGTTTGATACCTATCTTCCTCCAGGAGTAACTGTGATGTCACCATTCTCAGAAGATTCTTCTTTGAAGAAAGTTGGTGTCCAGGTATTGAACTTTGATCTAACTGGAACAAGTTATATCTTTCTTTATTGTCCATCCATCTATATCTTGCTCTTGTTAGTGGAATTCCAGTATGTGCAAGTAATTGCTAATATATGATCCATTATTCTACATGTTCAGTTTCTAGTGGTCTGTAGACAATGCAATGTGACCTCAACATGAAAATTCATGAGCGTGATCTTAGTAGAGTATTTAATTGATATTTAGATAAAACTGAAGTTGGAACATCTTTTTCTAATCATATATTTGCATGGCCACTCACCTGCATGAAGAAATTTTAGGAATGAAATGATTAGCAGGAAGTAAAGGTAGTGCTACCTTCATACCATTCATACAGTATTCTGTGGAAACAGAGTGTGTATAACCAAAGTCAGTTTAGAAGTAAGGTCTAGCTATTCCTCATATTCCTACAGAAACTTAAACCAATAGCTCAGACAATACAGACTGAATAAATGGTTTCTCAATCTTAAGATTTAAACGTGAACTCATAACTAATTTCAAGATACCCAAACTTGTCCATCGCTTAATCTGTTCTTGTTTGGACCTAGTTTGATTTGCATTCAGGCGCGTTGTATTCTTTTAAACTTTACTGATTCAAAGTCATTTGATGAGATATAGACAAAGAATCGATTCACGTGAATTATTATTACGGATTTAGTGTTTATGTGAAATTTCATTCAAATGATTTGTTTTGATTTGTTGTTAGGAAACTTGAGGCTACATTACCGATTGTCCTAATGCTTTGTATATTCTTATATTATATTAATTTATGACCTATTTAGAAACCTTGCTGTAATTTTGGCTCCTAGTTTCTAGATATAATTTTCCCTTTTCTCTCAATTGTGGTATAAACCATAAGCAACTAAGGATGCATTTTCACCATTGTTGCTGATATTTTTTTTTAAGAGACCATCCTGTACTACATCAAGCTTTTCTAAATCCTTTTTTTTTAATATCTTTCACTTCCTTCCATGTCAATGCTTCTTTTATTAACAATAATTATATGTCTTAACGTTAGTGCTATTATGCTGTGTTGAATCCTTCAGCTGCATGTGCTTTGCCTCACCCAAGTACTCAGGTGTTAATTCAGTTTTCATCTTTTGACCAGAATTTTCCAGAGGAGCTATTCTCTGTCCTCAGGACAATGCAGCTACTCAGAGGGCTTAGTGTTGGTTTGGGTATAAACTACTCATGTGCGGAGCAGTGGAGACCGATAGCTGAAGAAATGTTGTACAAAGCAGGAAGATTAAAAGGTGATCTCAGTATCTACTCAAGCATTTTACTCGCATTGCTTCTGTATATATTCATTCTCTCATTAGCTTGGTGGATATTGGTAGTCCACAAATCAATTCTTTAAGCTTTTAGGTGAAGTGATTTTCTGACCTAATATTGGAGCATCAATATCTGAACTTAATCCATAACCCATATATTCTGGATCTTGAGGCCATTAATGAGGCAATGGTCTAGCAATAATTGATAAATATAATGTAACTAGCCAGTCCTGAGATATATTGGAACTTGAATCCCTCAACTCTCAAAAGGTCAGGGCTTTCATGAGCCATTTTAAGCAATTTCTCAAAAGGTCGAGGCATTGATTTTGTTATAGTTTGAATTTTGGTGATCCTTTATTTACCTTCTATAACAATACCCGCTTAAACTGTACCTGCCCGCAATCCTCGCATTTGGATGCTCGCATTCTTGTCTGCCCATAAAATCACTGATTTTCCTTCAAATTCTGTACCAATGAACCAACTCGAGTACCCATTATCTGTGTTACATTAGAATTCAATTCAACCATTGATCAAAAATAGCTGCCCTGTTCATTGCTATATAGCTGGTTATGCCTTATGTTCATGCATCCATTCTCATTGCTGAACTCGCCCAACCTTAGCAACCATATTTTGTGATCTATTTTTTGGTTAATTGCGGATGCAGCCCCTCTACTGTAGCCCAAGTGTGGATAACCCCCTTTTAGTTCTATTTGTGCAGATAGACCCCCCTAGTGAAATTTTGACTCTTTTAAGAGTAAAAAAATTCACTTAGGGGGTCTAACCGCACTTGGGAAAATAGGAAGGGGGTCAATCCGCAATTGGGCGATGTATAGGGGTCTATCTGCACTTGGGTCATATTGACAATTAACCTTTTACTTTTCTTTAGAAATTATATGATTTGTCAACTTTGAATGTATTAATTGTATTTCAGAAACCCCATATTCACCATTCCCTTATTTTTCCTGTTTGAATGTTCCAGACGAGGATTTGATAACACGTAGACCGGGTTTTATTAGAAGAATATTTGGAGGAAGGAGATGATTTACGAACGCTATGAACATGAATATAGAAGATCATTTATCTTGTTCCTTATGAGTGTTTCAGATTGATGGCGAGCTTCTTTATGGAGTGCCGGTTGAGTTCATTTCATTCGACAACCCAATTGAATTGATTTGAAAAGGAGATTATTTTGTATTCTTAACTGAACTCTGCTCAGTTTAAAGTAATTTTTTCTGCTTTCCAACCCATCCCCCCCTTCCCCTCCCCCAAAAAAAAAAAAAAAAAAAAAACCCAAAAAAAAAAAAAAAAAAAAAAACAACCCAACTGCTAGCGTTGATACTTTTATTTCATTGGATATTTCAATAGCTGTGCGTTTTTTTATTTCTGTTGATAATCTTGTAAACAGTCGCTAATTGTGACACTTATTGACTGACCCCTTGATGGTAAATTATCACACAGATTACAGTGAGATTGAACATGGTTACCATATGATATTGTGTTGTAATTTCTTTTTCTTTGTTAATGCTTTGGAATGGTGGTTTGCGTCTCTTTTGTTGTGATAAGCTGAGAAAATAATTTTCTTCAATCTTCAGTTCCTTTTGTTTTTCTGCTGGAACAATTTTTCACTGTAGACCCAAACTGAGTTTTTATTATCAAAATCGACCGATTTTTTTTTTAATTACCAAAATCGACCCGTTTTATGCCACATAAGCGTAATCCCATTTCCTAATTAGTCGGGGTTGCCAACCCCGACTGTTTAGGAGTTGTTAAACCCTAATTAAATCAGGTTTAAGGCTTCTAATTGGGGTTTAACAACTCCTAAACAGTCGGGGTTGGCAACCCCGACTAATTAGGAAATGGGATTACGCTTATGTGGCATAAAACGGGTCGATTTTGGTAATTAAAAAAAAATTCGGTCGATTTTGGTAATAAAAAATCTGTTTGGGTCTACAGTGAAAAATTGTTCTTTTCTGCTGCATCTCAGACCTAACATGAAGCGTGCAAAGCTAGCGATTATAGCTAGCAGTAGTGGGGTTCTTGTGGTCTGCATCGAAATGGGTGCAGGACCAGCGTACGGGTTCTTAATATCTGGAAAAATAATAGCACTTTATAAAATCATACGGAGGAAGGAGAACGAGAACATGACGTTTGTTTTAATATATATTTAAAGTGAATTAATTGTGTTACTATTCTATTATTTTTTGTTTTATTATCATTATTATTTTATTCTAATTTTGTTGATTATTGTATAATGATTACACAGATTTATATTGCTAATATGACATGATTTTCTATGGTGGCTGCTCATTTTACTTCTTTCTTTCCCTCAAGGTTTGTTTGGTTGTATGTACTTGGCATGGATAGTTGAAAAGTTTTCAAATTCCACAGCTTAGGCCATCTCCAACCGGCCTCCAAAATAAGAAAATCTTCAAATTTAGAAAGTGAATCCTCTTCAATTACTCTCCAAATTTCACTCTCTAAATTTGGAGAGTGAAGATAAAATTTAGAGAGTCTCTCCAAAGTACTATTTAGGTTTCCTTAATTACCACTTTGTTACTTTTAACTATTTAATTTCTTAAAAATTACCACTTTGCCATCATTCTTAGTAATTTAATTAGATGTTTAATTTTAAATAAATATAGTTAAAAAATTATTAATTTAATATTTGAAATTATTATATATTTGGAAAGATCTTGTTGAGATCTTTAAAATGAAACTAAGATTAATTTATTTTAGTATTATTATAAAATTATTATTTTTTAAATTAAATAAATAAGTATCATACATGACATTTTTTCTAAATAAATTACTAATGTAAACTATATTTAACATTATTAATTTATAATGTTTTTTTGACAAAATAAAAATATTTGGAGAGTACGGATTGGGGCAACTCTTCAAATTCCGATCTCCAAATTGTTTTTTTTATATTTGGAGATGCTCTTAGAGTTAACTTTCTCAATTGTTTTTTTTTTTTAATGTTTGTTTGCATTTTCGAAATCACAATCATAGGCTCATAGCCAGCCAACCTGGTCCTGAATCAGGGAAGACGAGCTGGTTTTGATGGTAAAAGATGAATTTCTATCAGAAATCCAATGGAATAGAAACCAGACAAGACAAAAAAGAAATTTTAAGAAGGAAAGGATAGCGTAGTAGCGCACTCTTCAAATTTTCATAAAGACGCACAAAACAAACTGTTTTTGTGGGTCCCGTGGAAACGTAAAGGTCTGAGAAAGGGAAAAATATGGTCCCCGGATAAAAAAAAAAAAAAAAAAAAGAG
>NC_033797.1:14235307-14337266 GCF_001876935.1 Asparagus officinalis
AAAAGAGAAGAGATTATGGCGCGTTAAAATCGCGCATTATTTCGGCGAAGCTAAGCGCACCCTGCACACGGGTTTAGAGCCTACACTTGATCAATTATTCAAAGCCCAATAACGCATTCAATGCTTTAAACCATCTAACAGAATGTTCAAATTGCCAATGTGGGACTATCTTGTTTTTTTACAAACAAATACTAAAAATCGGCCGCCGCACTTTGGGTTTGGAAAAAGCATTTAATAGGGTGGTTATATTAAAAATAATCTGGGGCAATATGTAGAAAATGGAGGTATAAGTATACATATGGTAGAGGGTATCTTTCGATTACAACCTTTGACTTTAGTAATAAATACCATCAAAGTTCTATCAATAGTCGTTAGGTTGCCTTTAACATTAACTAATTACTTCTTGGGTGGGGATAGGAACGGGGAAGAATATTGTACATACAACTAATCTCTTGGGTTTTAATGGGAGAAATTAATATTTTAGGGCATGTTCTGGCCTTGTGGCTTATTCCTGGTTCATGAAACTCTTAAAGAACAAACTTTAGGGTTCTTTTAAGAAGCGGCACCACTTCTTAAGTTCATATAGGTGCAAGCGTCTACGCAATGTGTTTCCATTACTTTAAACACACAATAATATATGTATTAGACCTTTCATTAAGAGCATCAACTCTCATCCCTCTTATTGCCGTAATGGGACGGATATTGACATTATCTTTTAGGGGCTAATGCGTCAATATCAATCAATCACGTTTCAGAAAGGCTTGTTATTAACCTATTTAAACCATTTAAACACAGTTTAGTTGGCTAGGTAAATGGTTGGGTTACCAATTCCTGGTGATTTTTAAATATATAGGTTTTCCAGCCCCCATTTCACTTGATGTCATCTTTTACTACCACTCTCTATGCTAGAGGTTTTGTAAATGGATCAGCCAAATTTTTATTTGTCCTTGACATAGACAAGTTATGACAACTATCTTGTATCAGTGTCTCACATATTCATGTCTTAGACTTATGTTCTAGACTGTACCATTATATGTTACATTATCAGCCGCTTGACAAAGTAGCTTGACTATCAGCAAAGATAGAGATTGAGCAATTGGACCTAGGCCATGAACTTACATATCTAGTAATAAGTTCCTAATCCATTCAGCCTCTTTACCAGTTGCTGCTACAAGCAATGAATTCAGATTCCACTGGTGGAGTGTGAGATACATGTTTTGGTTTGCTTGCTTGCCGCAAGAAAACTTGCTCCTCCACCAAGTGTAAAAATCATTCAAGAAGTGGAATTGGTTGTCTGCAAACACTAGTCATCCAAGCTTGGCATCGGTGTACTCCGCTCTAATAGCAGCGCGATAATCAATTATATGAACAAACACAGATTTTTCTGGTTTTCTTTAAAAATTTATGCCAAAAATGCCTGGAAATACTTTTCCAATGTTCTACAACTTGGATTATCTAGTGTAAGTCTACTGTAATTTGGCATACAGGCAAATGTAATATCAGGCTCTAGTACAATGCATAACATACATTAAAATGAACTAATTGTCACTAGCAATAGCTCAAGCTGTGGCTACAGCTCTACCAGAATTGGCTAAGGCCAAATTTGGACTGGGATCGAAAGGAGTGTTAAGCTGTCTTTTAAAACCAAGATGATTAAATTTATTCACTATTTTTTCAATATAATGTGATTGGCTTAAAGAAAAACCGATGAAAGAATTTTTGTTGGATATTCTAATCATAGTAAAGCTCATGTTTGAGTTATTCAAAATGAAAGAACAAAAAGAGGAATCCGCTCACACGTGCTTCATGGCACAAGAAGATGAGATATGCAATAATGAAGAATTATTAGATGCTTTCAATGAATTATATGAAACATTTTTGAGATTAAAGGCTTCACATAATTTTCTTAAAGGTGAAAATAAAAGATTACTTGAAGAAATTTCTGATTTTAATTCTTCTACTATTTCTAATTCTCAAGTAATTGAATTGAAAGAGGAAAATAAATCCTTGCTTAAAGAAAATCATATTTTGACTAATGAGAATGTTTATCTAAAATCAGAATGCAATGATTTAAAAATTCACATTAATGTTTTAGATAAAGATATTTCTTCTATTAAATTAAAATATGATGATATATGTTTGAATGTTAGTAAATTCAATAAAAGTAAAGAGAATTTGAATAATTTGCTCTCATTTCAAAAATCTTCAAACAATCATTTTGGCATTGGATTTGTTCCTAAGTATTTTATAAAGAATGATTATGTTTTGAAGAATAATAATAAGAATATTCATGCTAAACAAAATAAGTATATATGGATTCCTAAGAATTTGAATATTCATGATAGGAATTATTATATTTCATCTTATATTTATGAAGTTTGCAATTCAAAGAATTACACTTATGTTAACAAATGGAAACCAAATTCCAAGTGGATTTGGATTCCTAAGGGCTA
The DNA here is from genome assembly GCF_001876935.1 of Asparagus officinalis. Taxonomy (NCBI): domain Eukaryota; kingdom Viridiplantae; phylum Streptophyta; class Magnoliopsida; order Asparagales; family Asparagaceae; genus Asparagus; species Asparagus officinalis. The sequence goes on from NC_033797.1 coordinate 14,237,761, forward strand.
ATCCTAATGATATAATATAAAAGGGTACCAAAGTTCTTAATATTTTTATTAAGGTACCCGGGAAAAGAAAATTTTAACTAGAATTATGTTTATTTCTTTTTGTTAATGACAAAGGGGGAGTTATATAGAAAATTTTAATTTTTTTACTAATACTTTGATGCAGGGGGAGTAAAAGATTTTATTTAATGATTTTATTCAGGGGGATTAAAAATTTTATATCTTAATAACATATATTTGTCATCATCAAAAAATGGGGAGAATGTTAGGAATCTTGACCTGAAGATTAGTTTATTTTGATGATAACAAATATTATATGTTGTGTGTATTATGTGCTAATAGTTGTTTTGCAGTATTAGAGCTATATCAACAATTATATTCAAAGAGATACTCAAGACATAGATGAGTTCAAGGCAAAATGAAGCAAATAAGAAGATATACTTTATTGTCTAAATGTAATTTTATATTTTCTTTGTTTAGAAATTTGTACAAGACTTGATCACTCACACACATGCACACACATAGTGTTAGAACACACTAACACATACTTAGTATGTTGGTTAATAATAGAAATCCCCTATGTTAGCCATTAGAGTTTATAGATATTGAGTGAAACTTAAAACATTTCATTTACACCACTTAACAATTAGAATCTAAAAAAACTCAAAAGATCAAAGTTGTAGGTCTCTTCAAGAATAAGGTGTCGACTTAGGCTTATTATCATAATATTCAAACTTTTTTAAAACTTTTTCCACATAATGTTCTTGAGTCAAAGTGAAACCATCTGTATTTCTAAGGATTTTAATCCCAAGAATTACATCAGCTTTTCCCAGATCCTTCATATCAAACTGGGAGGATAAAAACTTTTTTTGTTTCACTTATTAATTCAAGACTAGGGCTCAAGATGAGCATATCATCCACATAAAGACAGATAATGATATACCGAGGATTCTCAAATGTTTTAAAAGTAAACACACTTATCTGCATCATTTATATGATAACCATTGGATAACAATGCATTATCAAATTTTTTCATGCCATTATTTAGGCGCTTGTTTCAACCCATATAAAGTTAACTTGCATATTTTTTGCTCATTTCCTGGTACGATAGTACCCTCAGGTTGATTCATATATATTTCTTCATCTAGATCGCCATACAGAAAAGCTGTCTTGACGTCCATTTGATGAACAAATAAATTATGAATTACTGCCAAAGATATTAGAATTCTAATAGAAGAGATTCTAGTTACAAGAGAAAAAGTATCAAAATGCAAAAGTATCAAAATAATCTATGTCTTTCTTTTGGGTGAACCCCTTATCTACCAACCTAGTCTTATACTTTTCAACCGAACCATCAGCTTTAAGCTTTCTTTTGAAGATCCACTTACAACCTATAGGTTTAGCACTATGTGGTAAATTAATCACCTCCCAAGTATGATTGTATATGATAGAATTCAATTCAGAATTGATCGCATCCTTCCAAAATGGTGCATCTCTGGAGCATATTGCTTCATTATAGGTAACTGGATCATTATTCAAAAGAAATGTGCAAAAGTTATCACCAAAATTGATGGATTTTCTCTCTCTTCTACTCCTCCGAATTTCTATTTCAGAATTTTCAGGGATTTTGTTGTGAGTCTTCGCAAACCACTTCTTGTGAGTCCTTATGAACCTTAGTTTTTTCAAAGCTACTTTTCATAGGAAAAATATCTTCAAAGAAATCAACATTTTTTACTTTCAATAATAGTATTTTTAGCTACTAAATTATTGTTACTTTTGATAACAAGAAATCTAGTAGCAGCACTATTTTGAGCATAACCTAAGAACATGCAATCTACAGTTCTAGGTCCTAATTTTCTCTTCTAATTATGTTCATTCACATGGACTTTAAAATATTTTAGGCTAGGTGTATAGCCTTTCCATAATTCATATAGTGTATTTCCAGTTTTCTTATGGGGTATCCTATTCTGAATGTGACATACAGACAGAATAGCTTCCCCCCACAAGTTCAAGGGAGACCTGAACTCACAAGCATGACATTCATCATTTCCTTAAGGGTTCTATTTTTTCTTTCAGGTACTCTATTAGATTCTGGAGAATATGGAGGAGTGGTCTCATGTATGATGCCATGTTTATCGCAAAAATCCTGAAATGGATTTGATTCATATTCTCCTCCCCAATCTGACCTAAGTCTCTTTATCTTACAGTCAGTTGGTTTTCAACTTCTGCTTTATATTTCAAAAACATGTCTCCTGTCTCATTCTTGTTTCTTAGAAGACAAACTTTTGTATACCTAGAGAAGTCATCTATAAATGTAATACAGTAAAACTTTCCTCCTCTAGACATAGTACTCCTAAATTCACCAAGATCAGTATGAATAAGGGTAAGAAACTCATTTTTATCTCTAGAAACAGGTTTGCAAGGTTTCTTTATGGATTTTGTTTCAGCGCATACTTCACATTTATCAAAATTGATATTATCAAATTCAGACAATAATCCACATGCTTTCATTCGTTTTAAGTATTAAACATTAACATGTCCTAATCAACTATGCCACATTTCTAAGGAATCAAGCAAGTAAGCAGAAGAAGGTTTTTCATTTATAACATCAAGAACATTCAGAACAAATTAGTCCCTAATTACAGTAACCCTTACCAATGAAAGTACCACTCTTACATAACACAAACTTATCAGCCTCAAAAGCCACCTTAATACCAGATTTTCCCAACAAAGAAACAAATATCAAGTTTGAGCGAATTTCAGGAATATGTAGGACATTAGTCAAAACAAGGGTTTTACCCGAAGTCAACTTGAGATAGATCTTTCCTTTTCCTATGAAAGAAACAGGACGAGAGTCTCGCATGTAGACTTGTCCTTCTCAATCCTTGACTTTAGTGTATGCTGAGAAGGCTAATTCATCACCACAAATGTGGCGGGTAGCTCCAGAGTCTACCACCTAGTTCTTCTCTCTTGCAACCAGATTGACTTCAGAGACAACAACCACGAAAACATCTCTTTGAGCAAAATTTGCTTTCGGAGGATTTTTGTTGTCATCTTTATCTCTGTTATTATCTTTTTTGTACCTGCACTGAAAATCATGATGTCCCGATTTACCACATACATAGCAATTACCTTTATTTTTCTTCTTGAAGGTACCTCCATTAACCTTCAAGTCCTTTTGATTTTTGTTAAATGACTTCTTTTTGTTCTTATTGAACTTGTTGCTGGGTTTATCTTCAACAATATTAGCTTTAGAATCAAATTCCTTAGCTAAATTAACATCCCGAGCCCTATTCTTTTCCTCTATATGGATGTGAACAATCACATCTTCAAGAGACATTTGTTTCCGTTTGTATTTCACACGATTTTTGTAATAACTTCAGGACTTTTCAACCAAACATCCAGCAATAAAGGAATCAGGTAAGATAATTCTCTCAGTTTTTAAACCACTTATAATTATATGAAAATCATGAATTTGGGCGGAGACTTCTTTCTCTTCATTCATCTAGAATTTTAGAAAACTGCCTATATCATATTTCTGTGTACCAGCATCTTCGATTATATACTTGTTTGTCATTTTCTCCCATATTTCATATGCATCCTTATAGGAGCAGTAAATATCAAAGAACTCATTTGATAAGGTAGATAGGATGATATGTCGACATACCTTGTTACCTTTCTGTCAAGCCACTAGCTTTGCTTCATAATCTACCAACCTGGTAGATGTTCCTTTTCGGTGAGATATTCAGCATAGTTGAGAACATCAAGGGCATCAAAAATCCTTTCCTTCCAGCGCTTGAAATGATCGATTTTCCTTCCAGCGCTTGAAATGATCTCCCTGGAATTGTTCGATCTTCGACGTATTTGGGAGAAGTCGTCCAGATAAAAAATTCTCCTGTGGAACGATGGTCGAGACTCCGTTGAAGTTTTTAGTTGCAGCATCAAGGTTGATGACACCATTTTCTGATCCAGCCATTGGACTGATATTTTCTTAAGATTGTTGAATAAATTGCTTATGGTCGAAACAAATCACAAGGTGTGCAAACTGCTGATGCGTGTAATCACTGTCCTAAAGAACATATTTCGCCCATTCTCAGTGTAAAAGGCTGCAGTGACATCTTTTCTCATAGGATTCAACGACAGACAACAGGTTAAGATGCACTCAAATAGCCTGTTCTACAAAGAACAATAAATATCTCTTTCTGACAGGAAGAAAGATAGAGCACAAAGGTTTTTCGGTATTATCAACCGAGGAGATCAAGTCTCTATTTATAGATGAACCATGTTAGAATACCAAATGTTAAACTACATTAGGAACACCAAAATTTAAACCACGTTGGGAACATCAAAGGTTAAATCATGTTGGGAATACCAAATGTTGAAGAACATTGGGAACACCAAAGTTTGAAAAATATTAAGAACACTAAAAATTAAAAATAAATAACAAACATTTTTCTTTTGTGTATTTGAAATACACAACAAAATCATGATTAAATATCAGTTTCAATTTGTCCATACTACTTTCTCCATTTATCTCTTTGTCTTCCCTTATGCTAACATACATCAAACATCTAATTATATCAGACATCCTCGCAATCACGACCTTTTTGAGTGTAGGAAAGCAATACACTTCAAGTTATTAATATCTCGATCAATTCAAATCTAAACCGAATAGACCGAACCGATTTTAATTGATTCGGTTTGGTTTTGAATCTAAACAGTCCGGTTTCATTTTGGTAAAATTTAACAAAAACTAAACCGACCGACCGCTTGTTCACCCCTAATTTACGGTTAAAAAAACTAAGTAAATGTTGCAATAAAATTTGATGGGAGCAAATGCTGCAACCTGCAAAGGAAGAAACTGAAAAGTAAAAAAAATCATTTCATCTCATCAAAAAGACGCGGCTATAATTTTTCGTTGTAGTAAAAACAGACAATTAAGCATTTTCAAAAATTCACATTTTTTATCAACTATGTCTCAAATAAACAATGTCATCAAATAAATATATAACACCATAACCAATTCAATAATATTAATCTGTAAATATTTTTTAAGAGCATCACTAACTAGGTATGAAATTTCAAATCTAAGAAATCTGCCTTTTGACATTGGATAGAAATAAAGACCCTAACTAAATATGAACTAAAATCGAAAATGGATGTTACAAAATCAAAGTAGAAAAAATAGTATACTACCGTTGTCAACCTAACGGTCCTAATCCCACGAAGCGAAGGAAAATAAAGGCAAATTTTACTAAACTAGTGTGACCTATTTATTAGGAGTACCCAACACGTCGTAATTTGCATTGGAATCCCCCCTCATTCATTTCTCTCTATCTCTCTCCTCTCTTATAGAATACCCATGGGCACTCTATAGAAAACCCGATAATTTATTATGACTAACAAAATGTTAGCATAAGTTGACACATCATACACACGTAATATATTTCACATATTTTTTGCTTATTTATTTTATAGCCACTATATCTTATTATCTTCTCCACCTTCTAAATGATTAAAAATATTGTTTACTTCTTATTATGTCATTAACATTGTAATGTAATATTTAAACTTAAAAAATTTATATTTATTAATTAAAAAATTTATCATAGTTTTCTACATCTGATAATCATGGTAACTTTATGAAATGAGTTTTGCTACAGGGACCCAAAATATGGGACTAATAGGGGGGACAAGTGAGGTGTCCCCCTCCTATTGGATAATGAGTTGGCCATGATTATATGGTCAACTACATTATCCAATAGGAGGGGGACACCTCATTGTCCGCTCCTATTGGTCCATATTTTGGGTCATTGAAGAATTTTTGTTATGAAATGAGTTTGCTACAATGACCAAAATATGGGACTAATAGGGGGGACAATGAGGTGTCCCCCTCCTATTGGATAATGAGGCTAACTCATTATCAATAGGAGGGAGACCTCACTTGTCCCCTATTAGTCCATATTTTGAGTCCCTGTAGCAAAGCTCATTTCATAACAGAAATTTATCCCAAAAAGAACTAAAGATAGCATATATTTCGGCTTTCTTGCTCCCCATCAGTTCTGAACTGTTCCAGTCTGGAGTTCTGTATGGGGCCCACTGAATTTTTATGGTCTATCTACTCTTTTTTAACCTGACAAGGGGGCCCACTGAGCCTTACTTGATCATGATCTTTTTCGGTCGCTGCAGAAATAATTGGTGTCTATTAAACTAGAAAATAAATTATTCTGTATCATCACATAATTTTCATTATTATAGAGTATTCAGCATGGAAAATTAAATTCAGTAAGACTACATGATTATAGCTGAGATTATCTTAGGTTTACAAATTTAAATCATCATAATATTACATCACGGCCGATAATCAAGATGAAGAAGCCCGGCTTTATTATGTTATTATTCATTCAATTATTTTATGAATTCTCCATTTTTTTTAAAGTAGTAAGAATGTAACGTAACCTTCAGATAGAAAACTTTTTTTTTTCCGGATATAGTGAACTTTTTGTTTCATTAGTAACTGTACTCGTTGCTAATTATATTTTTTATTTAGCCTATAATTTATAAGATTTGAATGATCATATGTGTGAAGCTATACATCCTAATAGGAGTGCATTCAGTCCGGATACGGCTCGGATATGATGCTTACCATATTCATATCCGTTTACCCATCTCGGATACGGATGCGGATACGTATATACATCGGTAAGAAAAATTTATAACTGTATCCACTAAAATCGGATACGGTTACAAATATACATACGGATATATAAGCGGATATGCATGCAGATACAAAACAAATATGAGAAAATTAGATAGTATTGATAAAAACATAATTCATGTGATACAAAAGAGTTCGTTAATATGTTCATGATAACTGAAAGGTTAAGATTAGACATCTTGATCACCAAAATTAACCACAAATCCATAATCTAAGAATTGAAACTACCGTAATAGTATGACTAATATGTATTTCGGATATGGATACGGATATTTTACTACAAAACCATATCCTCATATCATATTGGTTATAGATTTGAGTAACCATATCAGTATTCTTTAACGGATATTTTCTCAGATACGGATACGGTTTAGCACCCCTACATCCGAAGCATAAGAGTGGTAAAGAGAAGATACCTTCCGTTGAGCCAAGGGAGCTTGAGAAAGCGAGAACGATCGTTCATCATTGCCGACGGATCAAGCCAAAGCTCATCAATCTTAACTACTCTAAGGGACAAGACTCAGCCCGAGAATAATGACAGCCAAATCTGTGCCTATCATCTGTCAGCTCCTCAGCTCTTCACGCCTTCCATCCACAATATGAAATCAAAGACATCTTCACTGACTTTGGTCGGGCCCCCTTCATTGTGCGACCGCAGATTATTCGAATGTTCGCCTGCAAAGAGCAAAAGAGAGCGTGCTTTTTTTCTGGGACGATTGATTCTCATCTTGTACAAGAAGGCTGTAAACAACTAACAACAACCATATGCAAAGAACGATCACTGAGATGAAAGCGCTTGTGGGTCTACCTCAGTTGACAGAAACCAGCGAAATTGCAATAGATTTTCGCAGGCCATTTCGTATGGTTTTCCACTTGTTGCACTTAAATATCATTAATCATATTTTAATGTAAAAAAGAAAAAAAACCATAAAATCATAATGAAGTATTATCTCTGGCGGTAGCGAGGATATGGTCCCATTCTCATTCTTCTTTTGCCTCTGATTCCCTGTCAAAACTGACAGCAAGCTGTCAGTTTTGGCAGGGAATCAGGGGCAAAAAAAACCAACCAAACAGCCGAATGAAGCATTATCTCTGGTGGGTGTTGAGCTTTTTGTTTGCAATTAGTAGGTTTTTTGAGTTTCATACTTCTGGTGGGCAAAGAGGTGTTTTCTTTTTGAAGAAATTTTCTAAACAAACCCGTTCATAATTTATTTTTCTAAAAATAGACCCCCTTGATTTTTTTTATTACAAAAATCGACCTATTTTTAGGGCTGAGCATGGTTCGATCCAAACCGAAAAAACCGACCGAACTGACCCGAGCCGACCAGAAAAAATCAGTTTTATGAATAGGGCGGTTCGAGTCGGTTTGAAAACTTTTTAACCCGAACCGACCGAATATAGTGCAATACTACCCATTCTGATTTTAAACCCTACCTGACCCGTCCCCAAAGAGTCAAACTCAAACCCTAAACTCATTTTCTGAATCATTATGGGTTGAAAACAATGTCATTATATCAGTATTTAATGCTTCATAATATCCTACTTTGTTGATATCTTTTTTTTCTTTAACACAATTTGTTGTTTGATAAGAAGTTTGATAAAGTTAGAACCGAACAAACCGAACCGAACAGCACCGAACCTACTTGCAACAGTTTGGTTCGGTTTTGAATTATAGACGGTTCGGTTCGGTTGTTCAAATTTTGGTAAAAACCGAACCGAACCGACCGTTGCACACCCCTACCTATTTTGTCTTAATCCAGTTTCTAAATAGTCGGGGTTGTCAACCCCGACTATTTAGTGCATAGAATGTTAGGGTTTAAGGTTATAATTGAGGGTTTACAATCCCCTAAATAGTCGGGGTTGACAATCCTAACTATTTAGGAACCGGATTAAGACAAAATGAGTCTATTTCTGTAAATAAAACTCAAAAAGGTCTATTTTTAGAAAAAAATATGAATAAGTTTATTTAGAAATTTTTTTCTTTCTTTTTCGTAAGAAGAGATGGATGTTTGTGTTAATGTTGGACATGTTGTTTATCATGAAGACCACATCCTAGCCTAGGGCTGGAAGTGTAGTCCGTGTATTTGTAACCAGTCCTTTCTGGGCAAGGAAATAGTTTGAGGGGGTTCCATCCTTTGAGGGTGTTCCAACCTTACTTTTTTTTAAACCATAAAGTTTTCAAAATTCATATGTTACTGTTGGGGATTCGAAACAATCAATCGAACCCTTGCCCTTCCGGACCTTGTGTTGAAAGTAGGAAAGTAGGAATAAACCACAAATAAAGATCTAACCTTGTAAAAACAGTAAAAGAGACGAACACACAGATTTAACGAGGTTCGGCAACGTGCCTACGTCCTCGGGAGCCACACCACACAATCTTTCTATTAATTGAAGAAGAAAATACAAGCTCTCAAACAAGGGGTAAATCTCTCTGAGATTCTCTCTCTCTCTTAGCAGCCAAAAAGCTCTCTTTTTGATGTCCTACAAACCCTAGAAACGTTTGGGTATTTATAACAAACCCCAGCAGAACAGGATTCCTAGATAAAATAGGAAACAGCGAATCTGCGTCGCGGTCGACCGCTTTGCCAAGGTCGGTCGACCGATCAGAACGACGAAATCCTACAGGGTCTTGTGCACGATATCGGTCGACCGCAGCAACCACGCCGGTCGACCGGCCAGAGCGAAAACTTCTTCTCAGTCTCCTGCAGTGCACGCGGTCGACCGGCTCTGCCACTGCGGTCGACCGCACAGTCTTCTGACTGTTTTCTTCGTCTTTTCGATTGCAGCTTTGGGTCTACACACTTAGACTAACAATCTCCCACTTGGAGACTAAAGCGCCATCAATGAGCTCACCCGAACTCTCTCCCTTCTTCGCATGTATCTTTTCCCCCGAAAAATTCTTTCTTCAATCAACATCCCGACGATCGCGCCGATCCTCGTAGTGTGGCTCCGCCTTCGTCTTCTACTTGTGAAGGCCAACTGAAGTTGCGCACAACTCCAGTTTCTCAATGGTGACTGCCTTCGTCAACATGTCCGCCGGATTTTGACTCCCCAAAATCTTCATTAAGTGCAACTTTCCGTCCTCGATCAGCGAGCGTATAAAATGGTATTTAACGTCGATGTGCTTCGTTCTGGCATGATATACTGGATTCTTGGCAAGATGTATAGCGCTCTGGCTATCACAATAAAGAACTCCTCTCCCTTGCTTCAGATCCAACTCTTCCAAGCACCCGTTCAACCAGATCATCTCCTTGCTTGCTTCAGTCACCGCGACATACTCAGCCTCGGTTGTAGACAAAGTCACAATCTTCTGCAGACGTGAGACCCAGCTCACTGCTGTCGACGCTAAGGTATAAACATACCCCGTGGTGCTTCGCCTCGTATCATGATCACCGGCGAAGTCCGCATCCACGTATCCCTGCAGCACCAACTCCTTCCTCCTGAAACATAGTGGCTTGTTCGTTGTTCCCCTCAAGTACCGCATTATCCACTTTACGGCATCCCAATGCTGCTTTCCTGGATTGCTTGCAAATCTGCTCACAACTCCCACTGCATGGGCGATGTCCGGCCTCGTGCAAACCATCGCGTACATGAGACTCCCAATGGCCGAAGAATATGGCACCCTGCTCATATGCTCTCTATCTGCATCTGTCTTAGGCGATTGCTCCTCAGATAACTTGAACTGACTTCCAAGGGGTGTGCTAACAACTTTAGCATTCTGCATGTTGAACCTCTGAAGTACCTTCTCAATGTATTCAGCTTGGCTCAAACTCAATGTCCCTTCAGCTTCATCCCTACTGATTCGCATCCCTAGAATCTGCTTCGCTGCACCCAGATCCTTCATTGCAAATTCCTTTGCTAGCTGCCTCTTCAAACTGTTTATCTCTTCTAAACACGGTCCTGCTACCAACATGTCATCAACATATAATAACAAAATAATGAAGCTGGACTCGAACCTTTTGAAATAACAGCAATGATCCGAATTGCATCTTCTGTAGCCATTGTTCTGCATGAAGTTATCAAACTTCTTATACCACTGTCTCGGAGCCTGTTTCAAACCATATAAGCTCTTCTTGAGCTTGCACACCATCTCTTCCTTTCCTTCTTCAATGAAGCCAACAGGCTGCTTCATGTAGATTTCTTCATCCAAGTCACCATGAAGAAAGGCAGTCTTCACATCTAACTGCTCAAGGAAGAGGTCTTCTGCAGCTACCAAACTCAACACCACTCTGATGGTTGTGAGTTTCACAACAGGGGAAAATATCTCCGTGTAGTCCACTCCTTCCCGCTGTTGAAACCCTTTCACTACTAATCTGGCCTTGAATCTCTTGCTTCCATCACTCTCCTGCTTGACCCGGTAGACCCATTTATTGTGCAAGGCTTTCTTCTGTGCAGGTAGCTGGGCTAACTCCCATGTCTCATTAGTGAGTAGAGAATCCATCTCCTCCTGCATCGCATGCTCCCACTGCTGAGATTCACTCACTTGCACTGCCTCTTCATAACACTCCGGCTCTCCGCTATCTGTTAAGAGTAGATAATCAAGTGACGAGAGGTATTTGGGATTTGGTTTGGGTACCCTAGATGACCTCCTAGGCTCCACGCCCTGGGTAGTAGCTTCTGCACCTGTAGTCTCCTCCGTTCTACGGTCAGAACTGACATCGTCGCCCCCATCTGGAAGTTCCTCCAAATCCATGTACTCGGATCCACCTGTATCCGTAGTGCTGCTCCCACTGCTTTGGCTATCCTTGGCATTGTCCCTGTCCTTGTACATCACCTCCTCATTGAATATCACATCCCGGCTCCTGATGATCTTCCTGTTCTTCTCATCCCAAAGGCGATACCCGAACTCATCAATGCCGTATCCAATGAATGTGCACTTCTGTGACTTAGCTTCTAGCTTGTCCCTGACATGGTCACTGATATGAACATAAGCCACGCAACCAAATACCCGCAAGTGTGAGAGATTTATCTTCTTTCCACTCCAAACCTCCTCTGGAATCCCAAAATCTAATGGAACTGATGGCCCGTGATTAATAAGGTATGCTGCCGTATGCACCGCATCCGCCCAAAATGTCTTAGGCAGACCTGCATGTAATCGCATGCTCCGCGCACGCTCTGTCAAGGTCCTGTTCATCCTCTCTGCAATGCCGTTCTGCTGCGGCGTCCCTGGAGTAGTCCTCTCTAAGCGAATCCCATTCGTAGCACAGAACCTCTTGAACTCCTCCAGCTCGTATTCTCCACCATTATCTGATCTCAAGCACTTCACCTTCAGATCTGTCTCGTTCTCGACCATGGCCTTCCACTTCTTGAAGATCTCGAACACCTCTGACTTGTGCTTCATGAAGTAAACCCACACCTTCCTCGAGTGATCGTCGATAAAGGTGACGTAGTATCTCGAACCGCCAAAAGAAGAACACTGGCTGGGCCCCCATACATCTGTATGAAATAACTCTAGCTTCTGAGCCTTAGGTGGCCTTCCACCTTCTGGAAACTAACCTCTTTTTGCTTCCCAAGATGCAGTCTTCACCAAACCCGCTTCCACGGTGTTGATCCCCACCCGGTTAGCTTTCCTTGTGATAATGTAGACATTTTCATCCCCTTCTCGCTCATGTGCCCAGCCTTATTTGTCTGCCACAGATCTATTACTCTCCTTGCAGCCTGCAATTGCCAGAGGGTTCACTCGCATGTGAAGGCTGAGTAGAGAGTTACCTCGTTATATGCCTCGAGGCAATCATCATCGCTACCGTTGGGAGATTCTCACGAATCCCGGTGAATGTCGAACGTAGCCTTTCATGCATCCAACGCTGTGTCCCACGAACAAGATTCCTCTCAGCTCGGCACGTGTCTCACGGTTCTTCAAGTTCCACTTAGAGCCCTTGTATCTGTGATCTGAACGATCGCCCTTTCAATAATATTGCAAGGTTCATTATCCCCAAGATATACTTTACCAAAGTCCCCTCTACATAGTTCTGACAGTACGTTTCCTATTTAGCAGCTGGCTGTGGAAAGAAGCCTCCTGAGTCAGATGACCCAAGAATCAGAATCGGCTATCCATAGCAAGGGATCAAGGCATCCTGCACGATATGAGCTCCTTGCTCACCCCATCCTTCTTTTGGTGCTTTACAGACTGAAGACATTAGGCCCTCATGGCCGCAGTTGCCACACTTCCCTTTGATAGACCTAACTCGTTTCGGTCAAAAGTCGCTGCTGTGGAATTCATTATAACTTTGTTCGATTACAACAAATTCGAAAGAATAATCTTTTTATAAGACTTTTTCTACACAACAAAGCGAAAATTACAACTTTTGAGAAACAAACACAAAAATCGTCTATCGATCTTTGTTTTCGTGGGACTTTGCCTGTGCCGGGAACGCTTTGGTTCGTGGACCGCCGATTCACAGATCGTGAAGAGGGGGCTTATGATTCTAACTTCGTTATCGAAGTAGAAATTGAAACGATATCTTATCGAAGTAAGATAGTCGTTCTTCTTAAAATCAAGTCGAAGCTTAATTTCAAGGCGTTGCAAGAAAAGAACTCAAATCTCTGCTCTCTCTGCTCTGGAATGCTCTAACAAATGCTCGATCCTCGTCAGAAGTGACCCTAGGGGGGTATTTATAGCCTCAAGGGTCTGTAACTGCAAAAACTCAGCAATCGAAGAAGTCAGTACGGCGAGACAGTGTTTACTGTCTCGCTGGGCGAGACAGCGTTTGCTGTCTCGACCCGCGAGACAGTAAATTTGCTGTCTCGCCCAACGAGACAGTAAATACTGTCCCGGAAAATGACAGTTTCTCGCTGTAACCGCTCTCCCATGTTTCAAACTCCGTTATTTTGGCAGTTATCCACGTGATTTTCGCCCACGATGTTTCCCACGTCTCTTAGCAGTTAATGGACACGTGTAGGGCAGTTACAAAGGTGGTTTTGACCATTTCAACACTGTCTCGCTGGCGAGACAGCAAATACTGTCTCGCTGGCGAGACAGCAAAGTCTGTCTCGCTGGCGAGACAGAAAATACTGTCTCGCTAGCGAGACAGCAAATACTGTCTCGCTGGCGAGACAGCAAAGTCTGTCTCGCTGGCGAGACAGCAAATACTGTCTCGCTGGCGAGACATGTCTCGCGCGGAGAGACAGTAAAGACTATCTCTCACGGAGAGACAGTAAACACTGTCTCGCGCGGAGAGACAGTAAAGACTGTCTTTTTTTCTTTGATTTTTTGATGATCTCCTCTTGAGCTGTATTTGGATATCTATTAGCATTTTTTGACGCCTACAGATACCCCCTCCAAAGTATTCCAGACTCATTCTTTTATAGAGGAGCATGGGATACTTTGGATAAGATAGATTTTACTTACGATCCCTTCAATGCTTGGCTGAGTAGATCGTGTGGAAGAACTTGTAAATGGCTTCAATGCTTGATCTCTTCTGCTTTTAGTCTATTCAGTTCTTCGTAGAATAGCTAATGTTCTCCCGGTGTCGCGTTTATCGCTTGACCGTTGTCGAGATCTTGAATTGAAGTTGGTATTTGCTCTTGTGAATTCAGCTTTTACCACTGAATTGGTATATCCATTGAGAATTCCTCAGGTTATCCTTAAGAATATTCAGATTAATATTCTCCAGAAACTTCCTGTTGAGGGTGGGAATACAGTTTAGACTCGTGTACCCATTGGAGTATTCAGGTTATTCTTAAGAATATTCTGAGTAATATTCTCCAGAAACTTCCTGTTGATGGTAGGGAAACAGTTTAGACTCGTATACCTATTCATACTCATCATGTCGCCACGTAGAGCTCGAGGGAAGGGAATCCGACCGACTGTTCAGAGCCCTGAGGAGGCTGCCCCTGCTGCGATCTCACGTGGAGGTATATTTCTTTCACCTTTTCACGAATTTAAATATTGTATTTCGTCCATTCCATATATATATGCACCTGTATTTGCTTGCAGATCCTCGTTTGTATCCTTTGAGGTACCTTCGAGAAGAGCCGGTATCCTCCTTTGAGGGGATCGACGCTTAAAAGTGTTTGTTTTGCTTTGACAAAACACACTTCATAATACACAGGGGCGATTTTACATCATCCCATATGTATTGAAAGGTTTTGGTATGCCGTTATAATGCCCGCATACCTCCTTTATACATATGGTGGATAGAAAATCGTCACACCTGTTATGAGATAACGACTATATCTTATAGAATGAGATATACCGTTTTTCTCTAAAATTTTAGGATGACACTTACACCATTTATGTGTATGCCTCTTTTATCAGTCCGATTTCCTTCTACCACATTTACTGCTGATGTGATTACTGGCCGGAGTAGCGTGACCCACTCTTATTACGAGGGGATCCCGTTAATTGAATTCTCTCCCCAGTTTAAATCTGATTATAACGGAAGTGATAGTGAATTAATCCAGCGAGGTAGTTGTCGTGTTCTACGACGATTAATCACAGATGCGCCCTTGATCTCGGAGCAAGACTCGAATCAATGCATAAGGAAGCCAGATTTCTTATTTGGTGACTCGGTAAAAGATCCGAAGATTGCTTTCTGCCAGCCTGCGCAATGGTTGCACCAGAGTGGATCATCATTCTTATATCTGCCTTTTATCCCTCGGGATCATTCACTGTTAATGTTCAGGAACCTATCAGTTGGACGAGAGATGTTCTGGAAATTAACCGAAAACCACGAGCACATTCATTGTGGTTTCATTGGAAAGGAAGCAACTCCAGGTTCCAGTGAAAGAGCTCATGTGAGAGGACTTCATCCGGGTGTCTTAGGACAAGACAATATTCCTCAGAACGAAAAGATAGTGCAAGCCAACACTGTGAAGAACCGGTTAGCGGCAGCAGGAAAAAGATTGCCCAGAGAGACTTTCAGGTGTTATGGATGGGTCCATTATTCTGGGAACAAGTGGTGGTGGACCAGGATGACCCAATATGTGTTGAAACGTTTTGGGCGAGAATTAGCAGGATTAGGGTTGGATGTCCCGATTCGTGCCACCATGCATGGCTTGCAGAGCAGTGTAAGTCATTTCCTTTGTTTGTTCGAGATCTACAACCCGGACACCAATACATTCTTTACCAAGAACGGGGAACTTGGACTACCACTGCATGAAATGATGCAAGTGTCTGCTTTGCCTATGGGCGATGTCCCATATCAAGAGTTCTTTCCGACCACCAATCAGCTGATTAAGATGAAAGATAGCTCGACTGCGACCTATGACACTCTATGGGAATTGACCTGTCATTATCATATAGCCATGGCCGAGATGGAGCCCAAAGCCAGAAAGAAGTCTCCTCAAGTCAGTTTAAAACAATTCGCTGATTATCTCTTCAAGAATCTGGATGTCCGTTCGGCAGATGTGTGCGGATTGTCTCCCTTGAGTACGGATGAAATTAACCGTTTGTTAGAGAAAACCAACGCGCATTCTTATACTTCGCGCTCAGAAGATGGATTTTTGCACGGCACTAAGTTCCGCTCTTATCTGTGGCAAGCTGGTGTTCCGATTAGCCCTACTGCTCTGCTGGCGGGTTTTCTAGCCTTATGGTTAAAGAGATGTGTAGTTCCCCATCAATCCGCAGATGCGATGCCAATGGAAGTGTTGTATCCGGCCGTCCAGCTGGCTACAGGTCGCAAATTATCTTTGCTTCCCGCTATGGTGGCCGATATTCATAGTGGATTGCGGCAACTAATCTCCGCATTTACCCAGGAGAAAAAGAAACCTTCCGCCAGCCTGTCCGTTCCGAAGCTGGAGCTGCCCTATACTTACTTAATGGCCTGGTTGGTACTTCATCGACCAGATTTAATGGAGGCTCCTGATACGGTAGATCTCAGTGTCCCTCTGTTGCAAAATCTCGAGAATTGCAAATGGAGCAAACATCGAGAGCCGGACATAACGAGGCAGTTTAAAATTCACAAATGTTGGGAATTTTTTCCTTGCTTCCCTCAGTTCTCCGGTACTTACAACACTACCTTAGTGGATGCTGAAGACCCAAGGCAGAATCGTACCATCTTGGATGTCGGGTGCTTCAGATGGTTGATGAATATTCGACCTGGATATCTGTTGTTCAGGATAAGGGATGTTTGCCACATCGAACCCTATCTTCCATGTCGATTCGCCCGTCAGTTCGGGTATGATCAGATATACATCGGCAACCCGAATCGTCACCTCAGCTTTCGAGGTGGACTTATCGACGGGGCGAGAGCTTGGTTTTGGAGCATTGCCGGCTGCACCAATGTTGAATTTGATCTCCCCTTAGAGACGCCGCCTCTACGGATGACTTTCCTCTTTTGCAAATGGCTGATAGCCACCAATATTGCCACTCGACGTAGGAGGATATCAGACTCAGAGGAGGAAATAGCTCCACGACAAGCAACAGAACCGCCTCGTGAAGCTGTGATGTCGCCTCGAGGAAAAGAGGCTGCTGAATCATCAAGGAAAGGAAAGGAACCGGCTCTCCCAGTTGATAGTGAAGAGGAGTTTGATAGTGAAGCAACCGAAACTTCAGAAGGGGAAGACGAGAATGAATCAAGTTCTGAGGAAGTATCTGGCCTTCCCGATTCATTCTTTGATAGAGGACTTGTAAGGCCTTCTGTCGCTCCGACCCAACCACAAGCTGCTCCAAAGAAACGTAAGGAAAGAGTCGTCATGGAACATCCTAACCGGATGACGGTAGAAGTTCTTAGTTGCGACGAAGAGGATGAAGAGGATATGGTGCCTCTCATTCGTCGGCAAATATCTCGAACTTCTACTCAAGCTCAAACTCAAGTTTCTCCCCGAGCTGAGTTACGCACCAAACATCGTCATGAAGGTTCTGGTGCACGCCCTCTGAAGAAACAGAAGAAAGCTGTTTCTAAACCGCGCGTTCATCTTCCTGCTGTAGAAGAGACATCCGGTCGTAGTGTTTCTTCTGATGAACAAGGTAGCGATTTGTTTTTATAGCTTTTACACTTTTTTGATGTTCAAACTTATTTCATGTTCAACTTCTGCAGGGAGTCGAGAGGAAGGAGAATTGCCAGCTGATGCTGCTTCTCCCGGAGGTATGGAAATTGAGGAAACAAGCTTCGTCCAACAAATGCATGATGCTCTGAAGGAAGGATCGGCTGATGTTCCACCCACTCCTGACGTTGATCCATCAGCTGCGGACACAGGTACTGATCTTTCTCCTCTCGGAAGAGAAATCCGAGAAATGAATGAGTCGGACCGTGTGCCTCCTCTAATGACCTGTGCGCTTTCTCTCCTTTTAGTCAAATTAAAAGAAGCAGGTACCAGTAGTGGAGCTCTCGAATCAGCCCCGACCAACGAAGGTAAAATTAATTGTCTTTTTGAGCAAATTCGTCTAAATTTATGTGTCATTTACGACTCAACACATTTTGTAGATGTCACAATGCACGAATCTGTTGGAGGAGAGACCACGCATACAACAGAGGTCGAGGAATTCAATGAACATCACCTCGATTTCAATCTCTCTGAAGGCGACCATGAGTATATCTCCGACTTATTATCGGGGAAAACTCCTGGTGCAGCCACGGAATCCAGTGTTGGAGTCGGTTCAACAGAAGCAGGTCCTTCTGAAAGTAAGACCTTTATTCTGTAAACTCCATATATGCATACATATATATTTTAACTTGATTAACCATATAAGTATTTGAATTATAGGACCAGTTACTGGAACTGATACTACTATCATCACCGAAACATCTGAACAACCGGAGGGTAGTGAACTCGTGCCATGGGCAGGAACTGAGGTTGATTTGCAATCATCAGTTCTTGAACCTCAACCTTCTACTCCTATGGACCCCATGATGATAGAAGTCACTGTCACTCCCCAGATTAGTCCAGTTGCAACAAAAGCGAGACCAACTGAAGAAGTTGGTACATCGGCCGATGTTGTGACTAGAATTGGTGAGTTTCATTTATCGTTTGTTTCAAGCTCGGATTATCATTATGCTCATTGTAATCCTCCTGTTTGTAGAATCTCCTCTTAAAGAGTCTCTTAGTTTGGACCCGCCGTCCTCTGAGACTTTAGTTGAAAAAGTCCCTGATGTAGCGGGTGCATCAACAGCTACCATTCCTGAACCAATCTTGACTGTTCAGGAATCCAGATTATCATCCTTGAGCGAACCAAGTCATGCTGAAGGTTCTTCCGTCGAATTTGGTATGCTTTAGTTTGTTGTCTTGTATGCATATATATATACTGTACTGACTTATTTGACTTTCTCGCAGTTCCTTCATCATTATCAACTCAAATCCAAGCGTTATTGGTTGATGACGATCCGGACAAGTCTGTTATCTGCTCTAATCTCCAAGGCTTCATCTCCTTTTTGAACTCTATGGTCGATCGCATTCTCTTCAAAAGATCGTATTTTGAGAATTATAAAAAATCTTTTGAGCGTTTTATATCAGGGTTCAGAGAGGAAGGGTATAACGACTTAGCCGATTCAGTCACCGCTTATTTGGTTGATTTGAGGCAACATATTGAACTTCTGCAAACTCTTCGCACCAAAGGCGTACCTTTTTACATCGCTTCTCATATGGAATCCAGGCTGCAAGCGTGGCGTGATTCTCAAGAATCTGCCAACTCCGAACTCCAACAGTTAAGAGCCCACAGTCATCAGCTTAGGGTGAATATTGGCAAAAGGACACAAGCCAAGGTCAACCTACGCCGAGATATAAAATCGAGTCGAGCGGAAATAGCTCGCTTAGAGGAGGAACTTGCAATGGCCAAGGATGCTCTTGATGTCTTGGAGTCTGAGTTGACGCAGGAAATTCATGTTGAGGAAGACCTGTTACAGCAACTGAACTTTCAAGATAAAATAATTGCTGAAAAGGAACAAGAGGTCGCCGCGCTTCAAAGTGTTGATGAAGAAGCTTTCAAAATTAAATTGACGGCTGAGCTTGAACAGACTTATGCGTTAGAGCTGTCAAAACTTGAAAATCAAATTAGTCAATATAAACTCTTGTAATCGGAGAACATTATATTTTTGTTTGTAGCTTTGTTTGAAAATTCTTGGTCAATATAGTGAACCTTTTTGCTCATTATATTGAATCTTTTTGCTCATTGAGGTTTTTTATTATGATTACTCATTCTTATTTAGAATAAATAACCATAATACTTATAGGATTTTTGGCAAATCCTCAGCCATCAACGGATTTGATATACCTTTACCGATTACCGTTTGAATCGGGCTAGTATGTGAATTATCTAAGTCCGTTTCACATATAACGTTGCGCTAAAAGAATTAAACTCTTTTAGACTTTGAACTACACTGTTGAATATGTAGGCTACATGTGTTAGATGTAGGCTTATCTCTAATAAGGGATAGAGATAACATCCCCCATGTGTGAACAACATGGATTTCAAAGTGTGAATAGGTTGCATTTCCTATATAGGACAACGAACCCAAAATCGGAGAGAAAAAGAATTGTATATTCCATTTCTCAATCTCTTGTTTGTTGGTAGAGATAAACCCATACTCGGAGAGGAAGAATTTTATATTCTATCTCCTGGTCTCTTGTTTGTTGGTAGAGATGAACCCAGAATCGGAGAGGAAGAATTTTATATTCTATCTCCTGGTCTCTTGTTTGTTGGTAGAGATAAACCCAGAATCGGAGAGGGAGAATTTTATATTCTATCTCCTGATGAAAAGGAAACTCACAGTGGAATCTCCACTTAGAGAAAATAGGTTGGTTTGAATAACCCTAACTGTCATAAGGTTTGATTACTCAATTCAAAAGTAAACCTTTCGTTCGCAAAAATGAATCGAAAGGAGATTTTGGTTGTGGTCCTAACTGTAGTAAGGTTTGACCAAGTGGGAATTTTGAGACGATCCTAACTGTAGGAAGGTTTGATCGCTCAATTTGTGGACCTCTCGTTCATGGAACGAATCGAGAGGGGATTTTGGCTTTGGTCCTAACTGTTTAAAGGTTTGACCAAGTGAGGAATAGGAGTAGGGTGCAAATAACAATGAGTTTGTTGATTTGCACAAACTAATCGGTGGGAAATTTTGATTTTAAACATAAGAATTTGACACGAAATAATCTGTCGACTGATACATACTGATGATCGTTGATCAATCCGACCGATGGGGGTTTCATAGCGTGAGATTACAAATCATCAAATCTCATCTTCCATGATTATATTACAAGGTTTTGCTGAGGAAAGATTAACTATCATTAAATCTCATCTCAACAAAAGTTGTAAAAGAACAATGAATTATTCAAATGACCAGCTTCTCATTTAAAATAGTGAACTGATCTCGGGTTATCCTGAAATATCCTATATAGGATTCTCTAGGAACTTCCCGCTTTACACAGGTTATCCTGAATATATTACGGATAATATTTTTTCAGGAACTTCCCATTTATTGGCATCATCAATTTGTTGCCATCTTGGGTAACCAGGCGATATGCACCGTTCGAATAGACTGTTTCTATCACAAACGGTCCTTCCCATTTAGGTTCAAATTTGCCTTTCTTCTTAGAAGTGAGAATCATAGGTCTTCGGACAGCGAGGACTAGATCTCCTTCTTTAAAGCTTCGTCGTCGGACCTTTTTATCGAAAGCCCGAGAAATTCTAGCTTGATAAAACTCGATCTGTTGTTGAGCTTCCAAGCGTTTCTCATCCAACATCTCTAACTCCTCGAGACGTTTCTGATGATGTTCTTCCGTCGTCATTCCCGTTACGAGAGCGATACGGAGAGAAGGAATCTGCACTTCCAATGGAAGAACGGCTTCACACCCATACGTTAAAGCATACGGGGTGGCTCCGGTAGGCGTGCGGACGGTCGTACGATAAGCCCAGAGAGCTTCGCCGAGTTTGTCGTCCCAATCTCGCTTATTGGTTTTCACCAATTTTGCCAGAATTTTGATGATGGTCTTGTTAAAAGCTTCGGCCAATCCGTTGGCTGTAGGATTATAAGCAGTCGACGAAACGTCCTTAATCCCGAACTTACCGCAGAATTTGATAAATGCGTTGCTCACGAACTGAGGACCGTTGTCGTGCACTATTCGCCTTGGCACACCATACCGATATATGATGTGGTGTTTAATAAATTTGATAACATCAGCTGTCTTTACTTCTCTAAGTGGAACTGCTTCTGCCCATTTCGAGAAATAATCGGTGATTTCCAAAATGAAACGGTCCCCTTTAACCGAAGGTGGAAAAATAGGACCTACTATATCCATTCCCCAAGTTTAAAATGGCCACGATGTCGCCGAAGGATGCAGATATTCAGGGGGTATGTGCATATAATTTGCATGCAATTGACACACTACACATTGTCGTGCGTAATCGACTGCGTCTTTCACCTACAGATTTTTTCTTGTTGAAACGTCTCATTTTGGGTCTTGACGCTTCATTGGACAATCTTTGAAATACGGAGACTCTTGTTGAATTATTCTTAGAGCATCCGCATTCTGTCAGCACTGCTTTGATGAGTCTCTCGCAAGTGCAATGGGACTCATTCCCTCGGACAATCCTCTTTCTTGAATTATTCTTCTGATAGTACAACTCGTCATTATCAAGTGACGAGAGGTATTTGGGATTTGGTTTGGGTACCCTAGATGACCTCCTAGGCTCCATGCCCTGGGTAGTAGTTTCTGCACCTGTAGTCTCCTTCGTTCTACGGTCAGAACTGACATCGTCGCCCCCATCTGGAAGTTCCTCCAAGTCCATGTACTCGGATCCACCTGTATCCGTAGTGCTGCTCCCACTGCTTTGGCTATCCTCCTCATTGGATATCATGTCCCTGTTTCTGATGATCTTCCTGTTCTTCTCATCCCAAAGGCGATACCCGAACTCATCAATGCCGTATCCAATGAATGTGCACTTCTGTGACTTAGCTTCTAGCTTGTCCCTGACATGGTCACTGATATGAACATAAGCCACGCAACCAAATACCCGCAAGTGTGAGAGATTTATCTTCTTTCCACTCCAAACCTCCTCTGGAATCCCAAAATCTAATGGAACTGATGGCCCGTGATTAATAAGGTATGCTGCCGTATGCACCGCATCCGCCCAAAATATCTTAGGCAGACCTGCATGTAATCGCATGCTCCGCGCACGCTCTGTCAAGGTCCTGTTCATCCTCTCTGCAATGCCGTTCTGCTGCGGCGTCCCTGGAGTAGTCCTCTCTAAGCGAATCCCATTCGTAGCACAGAACCTCTTGAACTCCTCCAGCTCGTATTCTCCACCATTATCTGATCTCAAGCACTTCACCTTCAGATCTGTCTCGTTCTCGACCATGGCCTTCCACTTCTTGAAGATCTCGAACACCTCTGACTTGTGCTTCATGAAGTAAACCCACACCTTCCTCGAGTGATCGTCGATAAAGGTAACGTAGTATCTCGAACCGCCAAAAGAGGACACACTGGCTGGACCCCATACATCTGTATGAATCAACTCTAGCTTCTGAGCCTTAGGTGGCCTTCCACCCTTCTGGAAACTAACCCTCTTCTGCTTCCCAAAGATGCAGTCTTCACAAACCCCGACTTCCACGGTGTCGATCCCGGTTAGCTTTCCTTGTGAATGTAGAATTTTCATCCCTTTCTCGCTCATGTGCCCCAGCCTATTGTGCCACAGATCTGTACTCTCCTTGCCAGCTGCAATTGCGAGGGTGTCACTCGCATGTGAAGTGAGGTAGAGAGTTCCCGTTTTATTGCCTCGGGCAACAATCATCGTACCGTTGGAGATTCTCCACGAATCCCCGGTGAATGTCGAAACGTAGCCTTCTGCTCCAAGCTGTCCCACCGAAACAAGATTCCTCTTCAGCTTCGGCACGTATCTCACGTTCTTCAAATTCCACTGAGAGCCCTTTATCTGTATCTGAACGTCGCCCTTTCCAACAATATTGCAAGGTTCATTGTCCCCCAAGTATACTTTACCAAAGTCCCCTGCTACATAGTTCTGAAGTAGTTTCCTATTAGCAGTGGCGTGGAAAGAAGCTCCTGAGTCGATGACCCAAGAATCAGAATCGCTATCCATAGCAAGGATCAAGGCATCCTGCACGATATGAGCCTCCTGCTCACCCGCATCCTTCTTTGGTGCTTTACAGACCGAAGACATATGGCCCTCCTGGCCGCAGTTCCAACACTTCCCTTTGATAGACCTAACCTTCGAGTTCGGCCTCTTCTTCACTGATTTCGACCGATTCCTGTTCTGGTTCCCTTTCTTCTGGCTTCTGCCTCTCTGCTCGAAACTTAGGGCTGAACCTGAACCTTCTGATTCGGACGATTTCCTTCTAACCTCCTCGGATAGAATCATGCTAACAACCTCATTCAGCTTCAACTTCTCTTTCCCCGCCGAGTTGCTAATTGCCGTCACACAACCTGCCCAACTATCCGGCAACTGCGATAGAATCAATAGGGCTTGCACTTCGTCATCAAACGTGATGTCCACGGAGTCCTTGTGAATGTAGAATTTTCATCCCTTTCTCGCTCATGTGCCCCAGCCTATTGTGCCACAGATCTGTACTCTCCTTGCCAGCTGCAATTGCGAGGGTGTCACTCGCATGTGAAGTGAGGTAGAGAGTTCCCGTTTTGTTGCCTCTGGCAACAACCATCGTACCGTTGGAGATCCTCCACGAATCCCCGGTGAATGTCGAAACGTAGCCTTCTGCTCCAAGCTGTCCCACCGAAACAAGATTCCTCTTCAGCTTCGGCACGTGTCTCACGTTCTTCAAGTTCCACTTAGAGCCCTTTATCTGTATCTGAACGTCGCCCTTTCCAACAATATTGCAAGGTTCATTATCCCCCAAGTATACTTTACCAAAGTCCCCTGCTACATAGTTCTGAAGTAGTTTCCTATTAGCAGTGGCGTGGAAAGAAGCTCCTGAGTCGATGACCCAAGAATCAGAATCGCTATCCATAGCAAGGATCAAGGCATCCTGCACGATATGAGCCTCCTGCTCACCCGCATCCTTCTTTGGTGCTTTACAGACCGAAGACATATGGCCCTCCTGGCCGCAGTTCCAACACTTCCCTTTGATAGACCTAACCTTCGAGTTCGGCCTCTTCTTCACTGATTTCGACCGATTCCTGTTCTGGTTCCCTTTCTTCTGGCTTCTGCCTCTCTGCTCGAAACTTAGGGCTGAACCTGAACCTTCTGATTCGGACGATTTTCTTCTAACCTCCTCGGATAGAATCATGCTAACAACCTCATTCAGCTTCAACTTCTCTTTCCCCGCCGAATTGCTGATTGCCGTCACACAACCTGCCCAACTATCCGGCAACTGCGATAGTAGTAGAAGGGCCTGCACTTCGTCATCGAACGTGATGTCCACGGAGATAAGTTGATCAACAATCGTGTTGAACTCGCTGAGGTGCATCGTGAAGGACCGTCCTTCTGCCATCTTGAGGTTGAAAAGAGTTTTGACTAGATGCACCTTGTTTGCTGCCGACGGTTGCTCGTACATCTTCGCGAGCGCTTCCATAAGCCCCACCGTCGTCTTCTCCTTCAGAATATTGTGGGCTACTGATTTGGCGAGCGACAACCGGATTTGCCCTAGAGCCTTCCTATCCAGTACCTCCCAATCACCATCTGACTCCGTCGTCTTCTTTCCCTTTTCCTTGCCCAGAAGCGGGCGATACAAGTCCTTCTGGTACAGATAGTCCTCCATCTGCGACTTCCAGTAGGCAAAGTCTCTTTGATTTGCTTTCCTCTGCCATGGCTTTCACACAAATTGCTGAACGAAGCTCTGATACCAGTTGTTGGGGATTCGAAACAATCAATCGAACCCTTGCCCTTCCGGACCTTGTGTTGAAAGTAGGAAAGTAGGAATAAACCACAAATAAAGATCTAACCTTGTAAAAACAGTAAAAGAGACGAACACACAGATTTAACGAGGTTCGGCAACGTGCCTACGTCCTCGGGAGCCACACCACACAATCTTTCTATTAATTGAAGAAGAAAATACAAGCTCTCAAACAAGGGGTAAATCTCTCTGAGATTCTCTCTCTCTTAGCAGCCAAAAAGCTCTCTTTTTGATGTCCTACAAACCCTAGAAACGTTTGGGTATTTATAACAAACCCCAGCAGAACAGGATTCCTAGATAAAATAGAAAACAACGAATCTGCGTCGCGATCGACCGCTTTGCCAAGGTCGGTCGACCGGTCAGAACGACGAAATCCTACAGGGTCTTGTGCACGATATCGGTCGACCGCAGCGACCACGCCGGTCGACCGGCCAGAGCGAAAACTTCTTCTCAGTCTCCTGCAGTGCACGCGGTCGACCGGCTCTGCCACTGCGGTCGACCGCACAGTCTTCTGACTGTTTTCTTCGTCTTTTCGATTGCAGCTTTGGGTCTACACACTTAGACTAACAGTTACTACAATGGATCATGTAAACGTGAAAATTTTCCTCTATGATGCTTATACACAAAATTTAGAACTTCTATATGTGTTAAATTTGCTATTAAATCAACCAGGTTTATTTTTCAAACTTATCTTAATTCAACTAATTAAAACAAAGTTGGGATACTTCTAATAAAAAATTTAACAAATATTAATATATTAATAGTTAGAAAGTACTTAAATTAGTATGTAAATATCAGATAGAGACATTCGAGTGAGAATTTCTACGATTTCACGACCGATGGTAGTAACATGTAAATTTTAGAAACTTTAGTATGTTTTTTTAACACCAAACTATAACTTGTGATATGTACGTGCAACAAGTAGGAAACTATACATCATTTAAGTGCAATTTACCCAAAAGAAAATTTGCATATTAACATTATTATACTAATGGTTAGATGAAGTTTAATTTAAGAACTTCGAGTAATGATCGAGACGTGGGGTAATGAAATAGTTCCTGGGTTATTATCTTATCGTTAAGCTCCTAAACCCATCAGATTGTGACCCATCATCTTCTCTCAAATCAAGTATCATCCCCTCCTTATAATTCTCATTCCAAATCCAACCCCCACGTCTTAAAACCGACGGGAACGTGCGTTTCTTTTTCTCTCTCAATCTGTTAAAAAGAAAGAAAAATAAATTAGGACCAGAAATAACTTGATGGATCTGGTGCTCCGCTGGCGGTGATGATAAAGGAGAGAATCATGAAGAAGAGGAGATCTCTTCACTCTTCTTCTTCTTCTTTCTTTGTTATTCTCTGCTGTGCTCTCTTCTTCACTGTTGGTTTCTCGACGTTTCGCCTTTTTGGAGGTAATTCAAGCTTACCTATCACTCATTTCTTGTTGAGAGCGGTGAAAGTATTGGACTTTTGACTTAAAAATTGGATTTTGTTATCTGGGTACTTGTTGTTCAGTTGAAATTATGAGGTTTGAGACCCATATGTGGATTGGGGATCTTTTTTGGTTTTTTATTTACTGTAAATTTTGGGGTGAGATTATTATTTGATTTGTTGAAATTTACTATTGGTTGATGTCCTATTGGATCTGTGCTTTGTTTCATGGATTTTGCCTTTTAATTTTAAGGATTGTTGTTGGGCTTAGATCTGTCTGTTTTCTTGCAACTGTGACTGTTATTTTCGAAGTTATGCCTAACTAAAATTTCAACTTTTTTAGTTGGTTTGTTTTAATCACGTTAATATCCTATTTTCAGCGAGGTATTTTGTTTTTTCCCCCTTCCTGATTTTAATCAGGTTTTATTTTGCAATCCTCATCGATATCAGTAACCACCAACAAATGTCCTATTCTCCTAAATTCTCTCTGTTCTTAACCAATCTAACTCTACATACTTCTGTCTCTAACAATTTTCTCTGATTCCTGTCTAATTTTTTTGAACAGTGTCCTTCAGGCCGGTCCTGGTGTCCACGTGGCAAACCCCTGCCATGAATGCCCTCTCATCAGAGCAGCCGTTGCCTCTTCAAAGCCCCCCAAATCCCCCTTCTCTCAAAATCCAAGAAGCAGTCTCATTTCCTGATTTGATACTCCTCTTCATTAAACCCCCATTAGAAACCCTCAGCTCAGACCTCCAATGCCTCTATTACAATTCCAATTCATCTCACAACCCCAATCTCAAACTGCCCCCAATCTCCTCTTCTACACTTAACCTCTTCATCCGATGCCCTCTCGCTCCATTTGGCTCCTCAGTGTCTTTCTCGCTCTCGCCTTCGGTATCCTTACCTCCTGTTGTGCCTCTCAGTTGGGATCGTTTGGCTTACTCTGCAGTCATAGATCATCGAGATAACACCACTGTTGTCTTCGCTAAAGGGTTCAATCTCCGGTCTGCTCGCTTATCTGATACTAATCGATATGAATGTGTGTTTGGTTGGCGTTTTGACAATCCTAAGTATGCACTCACTACTCCGGTGGTTTCTGCTGCTCAAGAGATTTTTCGTTGCAAAACTCCTCTCAGTGTTCTCAGACCATCCAATGTAAATCCCCCTTTGGTTTCGATTAAAACTAGAGGTCGTGGCTCAATCACGCTACCTACTGTGGCTCACCCATTAACAATATCCAACCCTAAGAGAAAAAAGAAGCATAATATGTGCATTTGCACAATGGTCCGTAACCAAGCTCGATTCTTGCAAGAATGGATTGCATACCACGCTCGGATTGGGGTTGAGCGATGGTTCATCTATGATAACAACAGCGATGATGGCATTGAGCAAGTTGTCAGCTCGATGAGTTCAGTGAGCCTCCATGAATGGCCATGGGTGAAGACTCAAGAGGCAGGATTCGCACACTGTGCACTCCGTGCACGTGATTCTTGTGAATGGGTTGGATTCATTGATGTCGATGAGTTCTTGTACCTTCCAAGCAATGTAACATTGCCTGATTTGTTGGCAAACTACTCAAATAAGCCATGGATTGGCGAAATTAGAACCCCTTGTCATAGTTTTGGTCCTTCTGGACTAAAGAAAATACCATCGGATGGTGTAACAGTAGGGTACACTTGCCGTGTGGCTGCACCAGAAAGACACAAATCAATTGTTAGGCCCGAGGCATTGAATCCATCATTGATCAACATTGTGCATCACTTTCATTTGAGAGAAGGGATCAGGTATTTGAATATGGATATTAGGGTTATGGTTGTAAACCACTATAAGTATCAAGTGTGGGAGGTGTTCAAAGAGAAGTTCTACAGAAGGGTGGCTACTTATGTTGCAGATTGGCAAGATGAGGAGAATGTGGGATCGAAGGATCGAGCACCAGGATTAGGGACGAAGGCTGTTGAGCCTCCTAATTGGTCGACGAGATTTCGTCTTCTTCGGCACGTTCGTCCTCCTCCACGAGCGGATTGTCCTGCTCTCCCTGCCCGTCTTCCTCTTCTCTGGCTTTGTCTTCTACGCCTCTAGATCTCAGCCACAGGTAGGTAGTTATCAACGAGGTAAAATGTGGGATCGAATATGGGATCGAAGGATCGAGCACCAGGATTAGGGACGAAGGCTGTTGAGCCTCCTAATTGGTCGACGAGATTTTGTGAGGTTAATGATACTGGGCTTAGAGATTGGGTGTTGCAGGTTTTTGCTGATAGGAATACTGGGCTACTTCCATGGTAGTTCAGTGAGAGGATTATACTACATTCATCACATTTTGGTATACAGAAGAGTAGAAGAATTTTTTTTGTTTTTCCCCCCCTCGTTGATGTTGTTTTTATCTCAGCTTTTGTAATTATAGATAGATAGGGAAAAACAATTCTTTTTGTAGATAGATAGATGAATATACATTCACGCATTGGATATTTGTAGTTCTCTTGTTATATTCTTTTACTTCTCCCATCTGAATCTTCATACGTCTCTTAGTTCTCAACCTGTTCTAACGGTTCAATGTTTTTTTGGACTAAACAAACTTCCCTTATATACTAACTACGCCAATAGTTTTCTTCTTCTTCTGAATTTGGTTTCGCTTTACGTAGTTTTTAAGAGGCAAATTGCTCTCGACCTTGGAACATTGTGAGTTAGAAGGGCCTTTGATGAGGCCATGAGCTTATCGTAATTCCAATTTCCCTTGTTATCGTTATGTTCTTGTTGAGTTGTGCTTGTCTTTGTGATGTTGGCCAATGCAGTCACAAAGGGCGTTTCCTCATTGAGAGCTATGCGCTCTGTTTGTCCCCTGGTGACTGCTTTCAAGGACAAAGATGTTATACCTGCCTTGATGTAATCCTTTGAAGAATCTTTGCCTTTTTTATCACATTGATTTTACTCTCACCCTAGCCTTTTAAGCTTAAAGTAAAAGATGTTTGCTTTCTCTAGAGGAAAGTATTCCACCTAGAAGATTTCGCTTTATCTACACTTATCTATTAGAAGTTGCTCTTACAATGTATTTTGCTGGTTGCTGTCAACTTCCACTAATGGGTCT
Source organism: Asparagus officinalis (assembly GCF_001876935.1). Lineage (NCBI taxonomy): Eukaryota > Viridiplantae > Streptophyta > Magnoliopsida > Asparagales > Asparagaceae > Asparagus > Asparagus officinalis. The sequence goes on from NC_033797.1 coordinate 14,267,728, forward strand.
GTTTAGCTTTTTTATCAACCAAAAGGAGAGCTTCTGATGGGATCAATGGATAAGAGCAGCTCCAACCAGGCTGCATTTCTCCAAAATGTAGCCCGGTTGAGCTCCAATCGGACTCCAATTTTTGGAGTCCGGCTGCAAAATCGGAAGATGGGCTGCATATTTGGAGCTTTATCCTCCAAATATGCAGCCCCTCCATTTCACTATTCCCCCTCATAAAATTTCCACTTTATCATTCTAACTAACTAATTATTTTTAGATATTTAATTTAAAATCAATATAAGTTTATTTCTACTAATTATTTTTAAATAAAAGTTTTACAGTTGGAAATGTTTTGTCGATACCTTCAAAATGAGACTAATATTGAATAATATTAATTGAAATAATACCTTCAAAATGAGACTAATATTGAATAATATTAATTGAAATATAAAATTTCAATAACCAAGTAATTCCTATTTGGAGTTAAGCATGTGCTGTAGAAATTCCTATTCCCTTAATTTCATCAATACCTATAGATTCTTTGATTTTGACGCCAATGTTATTCATACCTTCAACTTTCATTTTTTCTGAAGTTAAGCCTCTTTTTAACTGTTTGAGTTGTATCTTCCTTTGAGGCAAATGTGACGTAAATCCTTTTAACATGTGAGTTAGCACAAATATGTTTTCTTCTGAATTCAATAACATGAGAAAATTTTGATTGATTTGAACACATTAGAAAAATTCTCCGTCACACCTCGGTAATAGAGAACAATTTTCTATAATCCATCTAAGCATAAACATGTAGAAATTTCTACAATTTACTCTAGAAAAATTTACCTGTACTATTTTTTATGCTACCCGTCAAGTGACTGATGAGACCTCGCTCAGGTCGTTTTACTATGTATTGAAATGAATGATGAGATAAAATAAATCAATTTGCTCTTATAATAATATTTCAAAGTATTAAAAGTACAATACAATTATCATGGCTCTTTGTTCTTCCTTTTAATTCAATAACATGATTACGAGAGACGCATACCAAAACGAAGGCTATTGTTTCTTGGGAGTTGGGAGCATTATCATATTGCACTCTTTAATTCTATTTCATGTGGTGTTAACAACTTTGACCAATTATTTATTATTTGCTAAACCTTTTTTTTTTCTTCAAATGCTTATTAGTGTATAATATTCTCTCATGTGACTGTAGGACCTTTAGATATGGCCTGTTACAGGCAATTGCCAACAATTATTGTTTACGACGCCATGCTTTTGTCCTGCTTTCAGGGTTCAATTATTTACTTTAATATCTTTCAAATAATTGCTCTTTTTAATTTAATATTAAGGGGAGGTTTATTAGGCTCAGGCTCTAAGCAAACCGTGTCCAACATGAGTAAACAGATGTAAACACAATGATAATCTATGTAGCCGTCCCAATTTTTTTCAGACCACCAATTGACTTATGCTTTGTGATCTCATGTGAAATTATACTTGATAAATCAAATATATTCTATTTAATCCAACTTCTTAGTTTACCATTGTCAGCACACGCTAGTGAGTAAATTCCTCTTTTATCTTTTTCCCCCTCCTCCTTTCCTAAACTAGAATAAATGTACATTATTGCGGGTAGATATCATATACATCTCCTCACTCAGCGGACTCCATGAATAATATTCATTATATAAATTATATAAAATGTTCTTTTAATTATGGGCCCATTGAATAAGCCAATGCTATCAATAAATATAACCAATTGTTGAAGTTATTTGCTATCCAGGATGGCAGGATGCATAGAATCCTTGTCCTATTATTACCATTTTAGTCCATAATTTTATACTAAGAGGCTGTTTGGTTCGCTATTATAAGGGGTGGAAAACTCAGAAAACCCATCCACGTCAGATTTTTAGCCCTCCACGTCAGCTTTTTTTGTTTCCGTCCATTTCTTTGTGCCGCTTTGGTTCGCTCGGATGGAAGAGGGAAAACTCTGCTGAAATTTGTGCCAACTAAGATTTTTTTTCCCTCTCTGATTTCCTTCCCCAACCAAGTGAAATTGATGAAAACTCTGCCACGTCAGATTTTTTTCCTTCTCTGCTTTGTTTACAAAAGTTTTCCTTTTTTTTACAAAACCCTCAAATCGTATTGGTATTTATACCAAAACAGAAACCCAAACAGACTGCAAATAGGAACCTGAACTTTCCAAAAAACCCGTCATAAGTCGACTTATCAGTCTGCATAAGTCGACTTGGCAGAGCGAAAAACAGCAACTGGAGAAGAGATCATAAGTCGACTTATCAGACCTGATAAGTCGACTTGGCAGAGCAAAAAACCAACAATCCAGAGCAGAACGTAAGTCGACTCATGCACCAACATAAGTCGACTTACCATAAGTCGACTTATGCCTGTGCATGAGTCGACTTATGACCAAAAATCTGCTTTTTCCAATTCTTCTCCACAATTCTCCACCTCGGCGAAGTTTTCCCAAAACTGAGCCGACACCAACCAAACAAATGCCTCACATGCTGAGACCCAAATGAGAGTGTGAACACTCACCCCAAATGTCGATGTCGCTCACCAAATCGGCTGCATCAAAATGACTGCCTACGTATCCTTTGCCCAAGGAATCAAGCCTTCACGTAGTTCACCCAAACGGCCTCCAAAGGCCCTCAATCAAATAGAAAAGTCTGCAACTCTTCTCCAATATCACCAAACGATCTGCAACTGATAGTATTCCCAATGACCCCAAATTGAGACAAATCAAACACCTCCACCTGAGGTAAACCAATGGCCATATCCAAACTATATCTACCAGCTGCAACTGAATCCAAAACCAATCCATCATCTGCATCCAAAACCAAATGATCTCCAACCTGTGTCACCTTAGCTGGAATCCCAAATGACGCAGTATGATCTGGAGTATGTGGAGTAATCTCCACCCAACGTGGAGTAGCATCACTCTCCACCTGCTGCGATATCCAAATGACCTGATCAACACTCTCCACCTGCCGAGAGTCAAAAGTGACATACCTGCTCAGAACAAAATCAGAAGCTCCCAAACGATAATCAACTGAGCCTCCGAACCCCAAACGCGCAATCGGATCCAATCTCACATCCACGATGTGACCAAATGCTGGGTATCCAAATATCCGACGCGACCCAAAATCTGAAGCAGCTCCACCAGATCTAATAACTCCTAAAGCAGCAGTCGGCGACCTATGCATAAGATGACCCAAATATGTCGAAGCCCGCACACCAATGCCAATGCTCGACATCAAACGCCGATCCTCCTCCAGAAAGGAACGACCCATCGAAACTGTCATCTCATCTCGTCGCCCCAAAGTCTCCACACCAATGAAGTGTCTCCTATTGCCGTGAGCTCGGCACCAACGCAAGAAAGGACCCCTACCAAAGCTGAAACAATGAGTTACCTTTCTGCCAATACACTTCTTCCAATTGTTGTTGACTTCTAGGACTTTACACCAACGGGAACTGGTCGCGACCCAATAATGCCTAGAACAATCACCAACTGTGGAAACCAAGATACGATTACCTCCCAATGATGCCTCCTTGGAAGGCCCCCAAATGCCTGACTGAACACCTCCAAAAAGACCCCTCGCTCGATGGATAGAAGTGCCAAACTCCACCACGGTCTCGCTCATCCTAATGTGCTCACAGGACTTCAATCTGCAGGTCATAGCACTCCTCAACAACCAATGCACGGTATTACCAATCATATACCCCAGCACCAAACAATGCCACAGTCTAGCCGAATCTGATGAAGTCGTCATTTCCCTATCAATCACCGTGCTTCCGTGCAAATAATACAAATTTCTTCTTCTGACGCCCTTCATCACAATCATGGACCCAAATGTAACCTTCAAGCGTGCATCCGCCAAGGTCACCCTATAGCCAGCTGCCTCCAAAGCTCCAAGTGAAATGATGTTCTTCTTCAACTGAGGAACGAACCTCACTCCAACCAACTCCCGAATCACCCCGTCACTCATCCTGATCCGAACAGTACCAATACCACCAATAGAGCATTTGTGATCATTCCCCATGAGCACGAAATCCCCTCTTTCCAACTCCTGAAAGCTGGAGAACCAATCCCTCCTAGGGCAAATGTGGTATGTAGCACCCGAATCCAATATCCACTCTGTAGAGTAGGCAACACAAACTGACGGCAGTGCAGATAACGAGTAGCCCGAAGAATCCGAATCTGAATCGTTGCCACTAGCCTTGACAACATTCGCCTCTGAAGCTTGAATAGCTTTTCCCTTATTCTTCCCGGCTCGATCAACTAACTTTGGGCAATCGGCTTTCCAATGTCCATCTTCTTTGCAAAAGGCACATTGATTCTTACGAACTCCAAGATGTGCCCCTCTAGACTGCGACCTCCCACTACGGTTTGGACCCTTTGCTCTTGCGACCAACGCCCCCGCTACCGGCTCAAACGAAGTCTCCTTATCCTTCTTTCGAAGCTGATAATTCACAAGTGCAGCGGTGACCTCACTATACGAAAGAGATGCCTTCCCATTAATAAGAGTAAGAACGAAGGTCTCATATTCCTCGTCAGGCAAGGAACTCAATAGCAACAACGCCTTGTCCTCATCTTCAATCTTAACATCCACATTCGCCAAATCCGCAAGAAGCTTCGTGTAGTGGTTCATGTGATCACCAATGGAGGTTCCTTTCTTCAACTGGAAGCGGTAAAGCCTCCTCTTCAAATGCAAGCGATTCTCCACACTCTTGGTCAAATACTTGCTCTCAAGGATCTCCCAAATCTTCTTTGCAGAAGTCTCATTGATCACATCATACTTTAGATCTTGAGTGAGACAAGACCTAATCACACCACACGCCGTTCGATTCATCTTTTTCCAAACCTTCTCATCAATGTTGTCCGGTTTCCCGTCCAACTCCAACGTATCTTCCAAATTTTGCGCGTTGAGCGCATCCATGACTTCGCATCGCCAAAGTCCAAAATTGTTTGTGCCATTGAACTTTTCCACATCAATCTTCATTGAGTGGATATTCAAGCTTTGGACGGTCTTCACGCCGGAAGTACTGCCCACAACTCCTTCTTTCTCGGCCATAATCCTCAAGGCACCACCAAACCAATGCGGAAACAAACGAGAAATAGATCCAAACTGAAAAAGACGAGATTTTTACAAAAAAAGATCCCACCTTTATCACCAAACGAAGCCCTAGATGAACTTCCAAAGCGATCTACTCCTCCAAATAGCCCAAGCGTTGCCCGTGCTCTGATACCACTTGTTGTGACTGATGCTTTGAGAAACCAAACCAACGAACGCCGAGAGAAAGACCAAACAAAACACAAACACCAAGGTTTTACGTGGTTCGGCAAATTGCCTACGTCCACGGGGCAAGAAGGGGGTGGGTTTTCACTAATAGAGAAGGAGAGTACAAATTGAGATTACAAATCGCTCAAACGAACCAACTAATCTTACCAACAAATCTCTCAATCTCTCAACCAATAACCCTAACAAATAGCTCAGAAAGATCTCTCTTTTTCTGTGCTCCAAAACCCCAAAACTCTCCTCACAAAACCCTCAAATCGTATTGGTATTTATACCAAAACAGAAACCCAAACAGACTGCAAATAGGAACCTGAACTTTCCAAAAAACCCGTCATAAGTCGACTTATCAGTCTGCATAAGTCGACTTGGCAGAGCGAAAAACAGCAACTGGAGAAGAGATCATAAGTCGACTTATCAGACCTGATAAGTCGACTTGGCAGAGCAAAAAACCAACAATCCAGAGCAGAACGTAAGTCGACTCATGCACCAACATAAGTCGACTTACCATAAGTCGACTTATGCCTGTGCATGAGTCGACTTATGACCAAAAATCTGCTTTTTCCAATTCTTCTCCACACGATTTCCTTTCCCAACGAAGTAAAATTGATGAAAACTCTGCCACGTCAGATTTTTTCCCTTTTCTGCTTTGTTTATAAAAGTTTTCCTTTTTTTTATGCGAACCAAACACAAGAAAAATAAATACATTGGTTTCCCACCATTTTTTATGTGCGAACTAAAGTAAAACAATCTATTTCTTAGAAAAGTTTGGAAAACTCAAAACTTGTATTTCTTTACATGGAATTGCATTTCTCTATATCAAGAAAACGAACCAAACAGCCCCTAATGCAAATCCAAGTTTTTAAAGAAAAATTCAAGCACATAGAAACATCATGAAGAACGCTACCTAGCTCAACTCTAAAGTACATAATAAATTCTTCAAAGGATTTATAACATATGTGAACATGAACTTTCAAGGAAATAGTCGAATTAGATGTATGATAGTTTGGAGCACATGAATTGTTTTTGTTTTGGTAGATTGGACGGTGCCAAGGGACAAAGATGTAGGTGGGCACAAAAAAATACACAACTAGAGTGGATGAAAGTTGACAAGCTCATTTGACCTGTACATAGTGTTAGATATTTTGTTAACAAAAGGCAATTTTGCCTTCATGAATTATAATAAATATTGTAATTAAAACATGCAATTAAAATATGTGTAACGGATATATAATTATGGGGAACGTTATAAAATTTATGACGAACGTTACAGAATTAATTACGGGTTTTGTAACGTCTTTTCCAACCCTATATATATATCCATATGTTGAGCTCAAAATAATAAGGAAAAATATACAACAAGTTTCTCTTGTTTTTCTTCTCTCCCCTACATATTATTTTCATCTACATTTTAGTTTTATTTTATGGGCAACTTCCTTCATCTGAGCTGAAGCTCTGCACTCTCGCCCGAGTGTAGAGGCCGGCCGTTTCCGGGGGTTTTTACCGCTAGGGGGGAGGGAACCATCTGCGCCAGGGCGATAGGCGGGTTCTCAATCTTCTAGGGCAGTGAATACACGACTGCTCCCGTTCAGGCCTGATTTTCTTATCTCTTATTTATTTTGATTTCGGATTTATTTCATTCTATAATATTAATTAATTAATAAATTTTCAACAATCTAGAAGATTGAGATGTTTATAGCTTTTGATTTAAATCCGGAAAAATAAGTTTTAAAGTTACTGTTCATTCGAGATGGTTACTGTTCATTCCAAAAAAAATATTGTTCATTAAAAAACAGTTTTTTATTTTATTTAAAAACATTACTGTTCATTTAAAACAGTTTTTAATGTTTAAAAAAACTTTACTGTTCATTTTAAAAAAAGGTGTTACCGTTCATTTATTTTAATGAACGTTACTGTTCATCTTTAAAAAATGGTGTTACTGTTCATTCATTTTAATGAACGTTTTTGTTCATTTTTAAAGGATGTTACTGTTTATTTATTTATTAAAAAAACATTATTGTTAATTTAAAAACAGTTTTAATGTTTATTTTATTTTAAAAAAATCTGCTTAATGCTTACATATAGCACTGTTCATCAGAGAATTATTATTTTTTTATTCATAAAAATACAATTACTGTTCTATGAAAATTTGGTTTCTAAAACCTACCATTATCCCCTTGTGCTAGTGAATATGCACGCATTTGAAACATACTATAAATTTGCAGCGGTGTATATTTTTATTTTTAAAAATTTCATATGCATGGTTTTGACAAGAATAAAGTGAACAAAATCTGGATATATATATACTTTGAAGTATTTAAATTTGTTCATGGTTTAATACTTTCATTTCTTTAATCTATCAATATGGTGCCTTCCATTAATAATTACATACTTTGGAGTGTTTATGCATCTAATAAGCTTAGTACAGAAGGTGGTAAAAGTGAATGCAGATTTGTTCAGCAACTTAAGTGGCAGTTGTCTGCAGTAGATGAGTTTTTACTCTCAAGACATGAAAATCATGAGGTTCGAACATCAATAGGTAAACCCCTCCTCGGCCTTATCCATCATATGTTTGCAGTATAATTGCTAGGCATTTTAAATGATTACAGGAAATAATTTAAAGTTTCTATATACTGTTAAGGAACAAAAACTCATTGAGTGAACCGATTCAAGTTTTCTTGGATTAGTTGGTGTCTAAGGCAAGGTTTAAGGGTTGCGTAACGCGCTCTGCAAGGAACGAGGTACTTAATTGATCTTTGATCAACCTCTATTACTATCCTTACCTGGCTAACTACCAGGGTAAAACTTTAATCTTTTCACTTTAGGAGTTTTTGGAATAAGAGGACCGGAATTATGAGAATAATTCATATGCATTTATTTAATTACGCTTCTTGCATCATATATTACCTAATAATAAATGATCAATATATGAGCGAACCAAATCAAAGAGGTGCATTTTTTAAAATTCTATTTTATATGGTGGATTATATTTCAAATCTTCAAATGTAAAGTCCATCTCTTTTATTGCATTATGATGGATATTGCAATAAATGTTCATATGTCTTTTTAGATAACTTGCATTTGTTACATGATTAATTACAAGGTTTTATGCAAGAATGCACTTGTAAAATTTAAAGCACGTATGTACAAATATTATTATTATTATTATTTGTATAAGAGGTGGTACTAGAAAATGGCAACATAAATTTAGAAGGTCTCTTTTGTAGACAACCAATTTAAATTTGGAAGGTCTCATTTGTAGGCAACCGATTTAAATTTGGACGGTCTCCTTTGTAGGCAACCAATTTGTAACCTCTTATAATAGAATAATTTTAAAAACTAGGCAAAGTTATGATTCTAGACTTTGTAAAGTCTGTGAAAAGAATCTTGATGACCCTTTGACTAAGGGATTATCCAGGAGTGTGGTTCTGGATTCATCGAGGGAGATGGGGTTAAGCCCATAGATGAGGTCACTGACAGCGGCAACCCAACCCTTATTTGGAGACGTAGTCCCAATGTCGGTTCAATGTGGTAGAAACAAGCTGGACAAGTGACTCTCGTGTGGAGCATCGACCTAGATATATTTATATATCATTATGTAGCATTTGCTACTACCCCTTCTCTATGATGACGATGCTCTTATGATACAGCTGGCTAGGCTGAGTTTTACTCTTAATAAGTCCAACGCGTGTATTGTGGGGGGTATTAAATAAACAGCTGTAGTACCCTTTGAGGACTTACCTACGTGAGAGGAACTGTGATGGCCGCGGTTAGGGGGGGCTGGGCTAACCCCTAGAAACTCTCATGAGTCGGTGTATTGTGAGCATGGCCTTTAACGCTCAACCCGCTTTGCTCAATAGATGAAGCGTATTGTGTGTGTTTTCATCAATACCTGATTAAAGGGGCCTAATTCAAGGCCTAGTCCATTATGTCCCCCAGGTGGCGATGAACTCACTAAGGAAAGGTTCAAAGCCGAAAGCCACCTCTCCCGAATTCACGATACGAAAGGTTGCCCAACCTATATTTGTTTTATGATTTCTTGATTTATTTATTGATTTCCGAGTCTTCAGTCAATATTGCCTTTTGGGGGGGACTGTTAGATATTTTGTTAACAAAAGGCAATTTTGCCTTCATGAATTATAATAAATATTGTAATTAAAACATGCAATTAAAATATGTGTAACGGATATATAATTATGGGGAACGTTATAAAATTTATGACGAACGTTACAGAATTAATCACGGGTTTTGTAACGTCTTTTCCAACCCTATATATATATCCATATGTTGAGCTCAAAATAATAAGGAAAAATATACAACAAGTTTCTCTTGTTTTTCTTCTCTCCCCTACATATTATTTTCATCTACATTTTAGTTTTATTTTATAGGCAACTTCCTTCATCTGAGCTGAAGCTCTGCACTCTCGCCTGAGTGTAGAGGCCGGCCGTTTCCGGGGGGTTTTACCGCTAGGGGGGAGGGAACCATCTGCGCCAGGGCGATAGGCGGGTTCCCAATCTTCTAGGGCAGTGAATACACGACTGCTCCCGTTCAGGCCTGATTTTCTTATCTCTTATTTATTTTGATTTCGGATTTATTTCATTCTATAATATTAATTAATTAATAAATTTCCAACACATAGAAGATTCCACATGTGTACAAAGTGAACAGCTATTCTCCGATCTGTTCATTCTCAGTCAATGGAGACTCTATGTCATCCTCCTCTTTTGCTTAACGGAATCATGCTTATTTGTTGGTGCAAAAGAAATTGTATTGTTAAACTACAATTTATTTTTGCCTATAAGGCCACAAGGGAGGAAGTATGTTTAGCATATATTAACCCGTCCATACTCGTATTCATTTAAAACTTCCAATTCGAATTTTCAAATTTGTTATCTAAACTTGTTCCACTTTCAAATATGAATATCTTTTAAAATGTTCACTGAAATCACTTGATTAAGACAGCATTATTATTTCATTAAAAAGTAAAATATCCTTTATTTAAGCAAAACATATATGTTTTGATAGAACTTAAATTTAAAAGTTGGTATTTCATAGTGAAGAAGTATAAATCTGTAACTTGAATATTTGTTCAAAAATCGATTGAGGCTCTTAGTTCTCTCAAAAATAAGCATAGAATTCATTATAATAAATAAGTACGAAAAATCATAACGTAATATCATGATTGTAAAAACATATTGACTATTAACCTTTGAATGGACATTTGATAAACAAACAAATGTATATATTTGATTAATTTAATGTACAATCATAAAAATTATTAGATTTGTCTTGATAGAACTTCATCTCCAATGGTATACTCTATATTTAGAAGGTTTGAAGAGAATATTCTTCAAGGTTCCTCAAATATAGAGGGTTTGCAAAATTTTTGCTCCAATGGTGCCCTCTATATTTATATTAAGGAAAAAATACTTCCAGCCCCCAAAAGCCAAGGAAACGTGCTTCCCACCCCCAAGACTTTGTCAATGGGTGTTTTACCCCCAAAAATAAAGATTCTGTTCTCTGAGCCCCAAAACACAAAACCCAAGAGATTAAAATATGTGAAGACCATAATACCATTCTCTCTCTTTTTCTTTTTCTATTAAAATATGATGATGATTATTTTATTATTTTTGTTTTCTCTCTCTTTATCATGATGTACTAAGACGATAGTTAAAATGATTAATGAGGATTATTTTATTATTTTTATTTTTTATTATTTTCGTTGTTTGTGTTGGGAGATTGTTAAAATTACGGGTTAATTGTTAATGTTATGAATTAATTGTTAATGTTACGGATCAATTGTTAAGGTTATGAATCCGCCCCCCCCTCTCTCTCTCTCTATCTATCTATCTATCTATCTATCATGATGTTACTTTGATGATATTGAAATAATTGAAGAGGATTATTATTTTATTATTATTTTTTATTCTTTTTGTATTTTTAGAATATTCGTTGTTAAGGATAATGGTTGGTTGTAAAGGTTATGCATTGATTGTTAAGGTTACGGGTTGGTTGTTAAGGTTACGGGTTTGTTATTAAGGTTATGGGTTTGTTGTGTAGGTTACGGATTTGTTGTTAAGGTTACGGGTTTAATTGTTAAGGTTACAGGTTTAATTGTTAAGGTTACGTGTTTAATTATTAAGGTTACGAGTTTAATTATTACGATTACGGTTTAATTGTTAAGGTTACGGTTTAATTATTAAGGTTATGGGTATAATTGTTAAGGTTACGAGTTTAATTATTACGATTACGGGTTTAATTGTTACGGTTACGGGTTTAATTGTTAAGGTTACATGTTTAATTATTAAGGTTACGGATTAATTGTTAAGGTTACGGTTTAATTATTAAGGTTACGAGTTTAATTGTTAAGGTTATGGGTTTAATTGTTAAGATTACAGTTTAATTGTTAAGGTTACGAGTCAATTGTTAAGGTTACAAATTTAATTATTAAGGTTACGAGTTTAATTGTTAAGGTTACGGGTCAATTGTTAAGGTTACGAGTTTAATTGTTAAGATTACGGGTCAATTGTTAAGGTTACGGGTTTAATTGTTAAGATTACGGGTTTAATTGTTAAGGTTACGGGTCAATTGTTAAGGTTATGGATCCCTTCTCTCTCTCTCGTAACCTTAACAATTAAACCGGTAACCTTAATAATTAAACCGTAACCTTAACAATTAAACCGGTAGCCTTAACAATTAAACCAGTAACCTTAACAATTAAACCCGTAACCTTAATAATTAAACCTGTAACCTTAATAATTAAATTCGTAACCTTAACAATTAAACTCGTAACCTTAATAATTAAACCGTAACCGTAACAATTAAACCTGTAACCTTAACAATTAAACCCGTAACCTTAACAATTAAACCCGTAACTTTAACAACAAATCCGTAACCTACATAACAAACCCATAACCTTAACAACAAACCCGTAGGGGGTGTTAGTCTGCTAGAACATTTTTGATAGAAGTGGAACAATTTTTCTTATGGGATAATTTTTTAATGTGGGATATTTTAATAGGATAATTGGAAGTAATTTTCTAAAACATGATATTTTAGTGGGACAATTGTTAGTATAGTTAAGGATAATTTTTAGAAATCAATAATAATATAAGTCATGTATTTTGATGATAAGACTACTATTTATACATTTTAAAAATTATTATTATTATTATTAATTATTTACTTTAGTGTTAATTAATATTGAAGAACTATTTTATAATAATAATTTGTAACTTTTTTATTTTTTTGGAATTATTATTGTAATATAAATTTAAAAACATAGAATTTTTCCTTTTTTTCTATTTCTTATTCCATCTACCAGACATCATTCCATCATCTCTCAATTTAAGTTAATTTTTAATAAAACATGAATATTATAGTTTTTAAATTTAAATTAATTATACAATCAAATATTTAATAAAAAGTATAATTAATTTAAATTATAGTAGGGAACAGTAAGAAGAGATGTGATCTAATTTTATGGTGTGGTTTGAAGATGATGGAGAAATAAAATATGAAACATAAAAATGTAATAAAAAAGTTCTAGTTTTTTATCGTGTAGTTCTCGCTAAAAACTTGGAACAATTTGAGAGACTAGAACTCTCTCTTTTCTATATAAATTTGATAAAAGTGGGATAATTTTTTATAATTTTCCCAATTCTACTTTTTATCTCATTCTTATTAACTAACACTATATAATTTTATCCTAGTTCTAGTTCTAATGGACTAACACTATAAAAAATTGTCCCACAAATTATCCCAGTTCTAATTTTGAGTTCTAATTGACTAACTCCACCGTAACCTTAACAACTAACCCGTAACCTTAACAATCAATGCATAACCTTTACAACCAACTATTATCCTTAACAACGAATATTCTAAAAATACAAAAAGAATAAAAAATAAAAATAATAAAATAATAATCCTCTTCAATCATTTCAATATCATCAAAGTAACATCATGATAGAGAGAGAGAGAGAGAGAGAGAGAGAGAGAGAGAGAGAGAGAGGATTCACAACCTTCACAATTGACCCGTAATATTAACAATTAAATCGTAACCTTAACAATTAACCCGTGACTTTAATAATCTCCCAATACAAACAACAAAAATAATAAAAAATAAAAATAATAAAATAATCTTTATTAATCATTTCAACTATCATCTTAGTACATCATGATAAAAAGAGAGAGAAAACAAAAATAATAAAATAATTCTCATCATATTTTAATAAAAAAAAGAGAGAGAAGGGTATTATGGTCTTCACATATTTTAATCTCTTGGGTTTTGTGTTTTGGGCACATATTTTAATCTCTTGGGTTTTGTGTTTTGGGGGCTTAGAGAACAGAATCTTTATTTTTGGGGGTAAAACACCCATTGACAAAGTCTTGGGGGGTGGGAAGCACATTTCCTTGGCTTTTGGGGGCTGGAAGCATTTTTCCCTTATATTAATTAATCTATCATTAACAAACTAATGATGTAAATAAAATAATTAAAACTTAACATTTTTTGTATAAAAATTATACCTTTAGAACCGTCTCGCCGAAACCTTTTAAACGAGATTAATATTGAATATTTTTAGAGTCATTTTTAAATTAGTTTATTTTAATATAATAAAATAAAAATATTCATTAATAAAACAAATATGTGGGGATCTATATAACCCGTCGCAATGGAACTACATTCAGAAATACAGAAATTACATTATATAAGTAAAATACGGTAACAACAATCTAAAATTTCGGTAGGTCATTTCCATAGCTACTGGTGACGTACTAATACCCTGACGGACCCCAATACCCAGTTCCTCCTAAAACATGAGTTGAACTATCAAATTGAAAATCACCGCTATTTCTTCTAATGATTTGTTGTTTTTTCCTCTCAAAAAATACAGGTTCCCTTACATCAACAATCTTACTCAAATCAATTGATAGTATTTCTCTATCCTCACGATCACGCTCAAGATGAAATTGCTCACGCTGTTGAGCCAAGAGTTGATCGCGCTGTTCTAATTGTACAACCCGTTGATCTAACCTTTTCTTATCATTTTCTAATTTCATCATCATTAGTTGTTGCATGGTTTCCCTTCCAAGCTCACGTTTTTCCTGCATTTCTTTGATATTCTTAAGAATATCAACATTACACTCAGATGGGGAGAGGATCTTGCTCTTCACATTTTTCTCCTTTGTTCCAACGAGTCGACTTGATGAGTTGTTGGCAGGAGATTGTTCATCACCCATCAGATTAATGGAGTCCATTGAGTTCGACTCTGATCCTTCGGCATTTGAGATGGTTCCAGACACGGTCATCTTTGAAGGTGTATGGTCAGCCCACTTCTCAGTATCCTTTAGAATATGCCTAATGTGTTCATATTGAAACTCTTTCTTATCTTTAGATTCTTGCTCATACAGAGCTTTAGCTTTAATAATCTAATATAAAAAAAGTTAGAAATTTTTAGAATAACAAAATATGATAAATTTAAAGTTAGATACTTACTATATCCAATTCAGAAGCACCACTTGGATTAAGCCGCTCGATCTGTCGAATGCAACCCTTGAACTTATTTATGACTTTCATAATTAAGTCCCAACGACTTTCAAGTGATCTTTGGCTCCTTTGTTCTCCGCCAAAATCTTTTACATTCTAATGATAAAGAGTTGTGATCCTCACCCACATTGTTTGGTGCTGGACCATCTTCTTCAAGTGATATTTGGCTCCTTTCTTAACATATCCAAAATGAACTTTGGTGCTGGACCATCTTCTGAAATTTAGGGCTCCTCATTTTCTTCTTCCAATAGTGAAACCCTTGATTTCTACTTTAAAGATTGGGTGCATGAACTATCAGAGACGAAGGAGGAGGAGGAAATCTTAAAACAACTGCATGCTTGTCTTCAAGCGAACGAGTGTACAAAACGAAGAGGATCGATTCCTGGCCATGTGATGATCAATCGTGGAAGAGAAGAAGGTAACTCTAGACTTTGCAATGATTACTTTTCTGAGACTCCCACATATGGAGAGAGTCTATTTTTCGTAGAAGATTTAGATGTCGTAAGAATCTATTCATTCTCACTGTCAATAGAGTAGCAGATCATGACAACTTCTTCATGCAGAAGAGAGATGCAACCGGTAAATTAGGTTTATCTACCTTGCAAAAAGTAATAGCTGCACACCGTATTCTAGCGTATGGAACATCTGTAGATGCAACCGAAGAATATATTAGGATTGGTGAGTCGACAACAAAAGAATGTCTGAAGAGATTTTGTCGATCTGTTATAGAGGTTTTTGGAGAAGAATATCTAAGGCACCCTACTACGGGCGATATTACATGTTTGCTAAAGAAAGGTGAAGAGAGAGGGTTCCCGGGAATGTTAGGTAGTTCAGATTGTATACACTGAAAATGAAAAAATTGTCCAACTGCTTGGGCAGGACAATACTCAGGACGTCAAGGAAAGCCAATTATTTTAGAAGCAGTAGCGTCATATGATTTATAGATATGACATGCTTATTTTGGATTGCCAGGATCCAACAATGATATTAATGTGTTACAATCATCAAATTTATTTGATAAACTTGCACATGGTATTGCGCCTCCTGCTAATTACACTATCTTTGGAAAAGATTATGATACATGTTACTATTTGGCCGATGGGATATATCCCAAATGGCCCACTCTTGTGCAAACTATAGCCCAACCCCAAGGACCAAAGAAGCAGTACTTTGCAGCCATGCAAGAAGGATATCGAAAGGATATGGAGCGGGCATTTGGCGTACTTCAAGTATGCTTTGCCATCATCAAAGGATCAGCACGTTTTTAGGATAAACGAGTGCTACATGACATCATGACTGCTTGGCTTTGCCATCATCAAAGGATCAGCACGTTTTTAGGATAAACGAGTGCTACATGACATCATGACTGCTTGTGTAATACTACACAATATGATTGTGTTTTTAGGATAAACGAGTGCTACATGACATCATGACTGCTTGTGTAATACTACACAATATGATTGTGGTGGATGAACGTGAAGAAGAACTAGATAATGTTGATTCAACTTAACCTTCAAATGCTGACGAGATGGATGACGATGAAAGATTAAGACGATTCCTCGCTCGACATAGGAAAATCCAAGATCGGGAGGCTCACTTTGAACTTCGGGATGCACTCATTGAACATTTGTGGCAGAGACATGGTAATGGAATAATGTAATTTTTTTTAAGCTTGATGTATTTTAAATTCTCCATACTTCAACATTTCATAATGATAAATTTGAAATTAATATTAAAAGTATTAAATATTAGTCTTATTTTGAAGGTTTGGGCAAGACAATTTCAATGATATAATTTTTATTTAAAATAGACGAGTAAATTAAAAATTATATTAAGTTAAATAATTAGTTTATTATATTCAAGGATACAACTGGTATTTATGAAAAGTTATAAATGAGATGGGAGTGTAAAATTGGAATTAAAATATATGAATATTGTTTTAGAGGGATCCCTCTATATGAGCCCAAATCCTTCAAATACGAAGGGTTACTGTAGCACCCTCTTAATATAGAGGGTGCTACAGTTCACCCAAATCCTTCAAATATAGAGGGTTACAACTGTTAGATCTAATAAAAACTCGAGATTTAAAACCATAAAGCCATGATTAATTCGAAGAGATTAACAATAATCAAAAGAGCGGAAGCTTATACCTGAATCCATAGATGAAACCTGAGATGAGTTTTGGATCTTCTAACCTTAGGGTTTCTCTATAGCCGAATTTCTCTCTAGATGGGGGTGAAGAGAATTAGAGAATATAACCCTAGATTAGGGACCATAACCCCTTATTTATAGATGTTGTAAATTTACAATTTGGCCCCTCAACAAATCACAATTACAACCTGGTATCTGCACATATAACCCCATGACTTATTTAAATACCCATTAACCCAACTTAATTGATCACTTTAGTGGGTTATCCTAAAAGATAGCAATACATATTGATTAATCATATGTGCCCACAAATAGATTTATTAGATTAAATCCAACAATCTCCCACTTGGACACCATATGATTCCTTAAATTGTGTATAACCTTATGAGCTCAAAAATTGCTATCACTGAAAAGGTATTTCCGAACAATCTCGTCCATTGACTATATCAATATAGGATCAAAGCGGCCTTCATCACATTTATCGTGACTCGACCCATCAATGGTCACATATACCAATACAATCAAACGACATAGATCAATCATGGATGTACAACATGAAAATTACATGCAATGTGATCAGTACATGTCTATTTTCAACTGGTCCTACTTTAGTGAGGTCAAAACCAAACATAATGTAACAGAATGTCTTAACTGAATACTTTATTCTGATCAGACAATACAACCAAACATAAAGCATCACAATTACAAACTCCCACTAAAACATAATATCCTCAAATAATACCACACCCATATGAGCAGTATGCTCATGAAAGACCTTGGGTGACAATCCCTTAGTAAGAGGACCAGCTATCATGGAGTTTGTCCCAATGTACTCTATAGATATTTGTCCACTCTGTACCCTTTCTTTCACAACCAGGAACTTAATGTCAATATGTTTTGATTTAGTTGAGCTCATGTTGTTATTAGAATACATTACTGCAGATTTATTGTCACAATATAACCTTAGTGGTCTTTCCATATTTTCCAAAATGCGCAGTCCCGTGACAAAATTTCGCAGCCATATTCCCTGATTGGATGCCTCATAGAAAGCTACAAATTCTGCTGCCATAGTGGAGGAAGCTACTAGTGTTTGTTTGACACTTTTCCATGATATAGCTCCTCCTGCTAACATATAAATGTAGCCTGATGTAGACTTCCTGCTATCTTGGCATCCAGCAAAATCAGAGTCCGAATACCCAATGACCTCTAATTTCTCTGATTTTCTGTATGTGAGCATGTAATCTTTTGTTTTCTGAAGATACCTCATAACCCTTTTGACTGCTATCCAATGATCCATACCAGGGTTGCTTAAGTATCTGCCTAACATCCCAACAATGTACGCAATATCCGGACGCGTACATACCTGAGCATACATTAGACTTCCTACAGCCGAAGCATAAGGAATCTTCTGCATTTCCTGAATTTCAAGGTTACCTTTAGGGCACTGATTGAGACTAAACTTGTCTCCTTTAGCAACAGGGGTGTCACCTGGTCTGCAATCTTGCATGCCAAACCTTTTAAGTACCTTATCGATATAGCTCTTTTGTGATAATCTAAGAATATCCCGAGAGCGATCTCGATGTATCTGGATCCCTAATTTAAAAGAGGCGTCCCCAAGATCTTTCATCTCAAAATTCTTTGATAGAAATCTCTTGGTTTCGTGCAACATGCCTATATCATTAGTGGCAAGCAAGATGTCATCCACATACAGAACCAGAAAAATATACTTACTCCCACTGAACTTGTGATATACACAGTCATCAACAATGTTCATCTCAAAACCGAACGAGATAACTATTTGTTGAAACTTATGATACCATTGACGAGGAGCTTGCTTGAGTCCATAGATAGATTTCCTTAATTTGCAGACCATATTCTTTGGGTCTCCTGACATAAAGTTTTCTGGTTGCACCATATAGATCATCTCATCAATGTCGCCATTGAGAAATACAGTCTTAACATCCATCTGATGTAACTCAAGATCATAATGAGCAACAAGTGTCATGATTGTTCTGAAAGAGTCTTTCGATGAAACCGGAGAGAAAGTCTCTGTATAATCAATGCCTTCCTTTTGAGTATAGCCTTTAGCCACAAGACGTGCCTTATACCTCTCCACATTACCGTTTGTATCCCGCTTGGTTTTAAAAATCCATTTACAACCAATTGGTTTTGCACCTTCTGGTAACGAGACAAGTTCCCAAACCTTATTGTCTTGCATAGACTTGTACTCTTCATTCATGGCATCAATCCACTGTTGAGAGTTAGAACTTTTCATGGCCTGAAGAAAGTTGATTGGATCATCTTCCAACATTCCATTACTTTCCTCATGTTCTTGGAGAAATACAATATAATCATCCGGAATAGCATTTCTCCTTTTTCTCGTGGATCTCCTTAATGGCACTGGTTCTTGAGGTTGTTGAGTTTGTTCTTCTGGAACAGGGAGTTGTTTAACATTGTCATCTTCAGGTTCCGGATTTACTTCTTGAGCAACAACAGATATAGGAACCTGAATATTGTCAAAAGTAACTGAATGGATTGGGTCTGAAGCCAATTCCTCCTCAAAAGCAATGTCTCTAACCTTATTTCTCCCCCCAAACTCAACATCCTCAAAGAATGTTGTTGTTCCCGTCTCAAAAATATTCCTTAGTGTGGGATCATAAAACTTATAGCCACTAGAGCGTTCAAAGTACCCAATAAAGTAGCTGCTAACTGTTTTGGAGTCCAATTTATTTTTATTTGCCTATAAGGCCTTGCCTCAGTTGGACATCCCCAAATATGTAAGTGCTTTAAACCGGGCTTTCGACCAGTCCAAAGCTCATAAGGTGTTTTAGCAATTGCTTTACTTGGTACTCTGTTCAGAATGTAAGCTGCTGTCTTAAGTTCTTCTTTCCAGAGAGACTTTGGTAAAGAAGAATGAGAGATCATACTTCTTACCATATCCTTAAGAGTCCTATTTCGTCTTTCAGCTACACCATTCATGCTAGGTGAACCCGGCATGGTGTACTGTGGGACGATACCACATTCCTCTAGGTATCTAGCAAATGGTTCTGGACGTTGTTCACCTGAACCATCATATCTGCCGTAGTACTCACCACCACGATCAGATCTAACGGTTTTAATTCTTCTGTTGAGTTGATTCTCAACTTCAGCTTTATAGGTTTTGAACATGTCCAGAGACTCAGATTTTTTATGAATGAGATATAGGTACCCATAACGTGAGTAATCGTCTATGAATGATATAAAATATTGTTGACCATTCTAGGATTCCGTAGGGAATGACCCACAAATATCCGTATGTATCAATTCTAAGACATCCGAAGATCTGTTGGCACCTAATCTCTTAACTTTGGTCTGTTTTCCCTTGATACATTCAACACATACGTCGAAGTCCGAAAAATCAAGGGAATCCAAAATGCCATCAGACACAAGACGCTCAATTCTACCTTTTGAGATATGACCCAAGCGCTTATGCCATAATGACGCTGAATTTTCCTTATTTAATTTACGCTTAGTACCACGCGATTCCGCATGCAAAGTTTCATTATAAGAAGTAATTGTATCAAGCAAATATAGGTTGTCATAAGTACTCAAGTAACCGGTTCCCACAACATTTGAATTAAAAGATAAACTGAATTGACTGTTTCCAAATGAATAAGAATAACCTGATTTGTCCAATACAGAAACAGAAATTAAATTCCGTCTAAAAGACGGTACTATAAAAGTATCTTTCAAATCCAAATAAGAACTAGTTCCTAATAGCAACCTAAAATGCCCAATTGCTTCCACATCTACCGATTGACCATCGCCCACAAAGATGTGTCTTTCAACATCACTTGGCTTTCGGTAGCTCAGGCAACCCTGCATAGAAACACTTATATGAGTAGTAGCACCAGAGTCTAACCACCAAGTGTTTCTAGGTACTGAAGCTAAATTAACCTCAGAACAGACCAAAGCAAGGAACGTACCCTTATTATCACGCCAGGCGTGATATTTTGTACAGTCCTTCTTTACATGTCCAGGCTTCTTACAGAAGAAACAACCCTGATTATCCTTATGTTGTTTCTTCTCAACTGGACCCTTAGTAGCTTCATTATCATTCTTTCTTTTCTTGCCCTTATCCTTAGAGGCATAGGCCAAATGAGCACTTTTCGTCTTATCTTGCTTCAACCTGTCTTCTTCTTGCACACAGTATGAAATGAGCTCATTTAGAGTCCATTTCTCCTTTTGGCAGTTATAACTGACTTTAAACTGATTGAATTATGCAGGAAGAGACAACAAAACCAGATGCACTAATAACTCGTCACAAAGATCGAGTTTAAGTGCCTTAAGCTTTGAAGCAATATGAGACATTTCCATAATGTACTCCCTAATATTTCCTTTGCCCTTATACTTCATTGAAATCAAGCGAGCTAAGAGCGTGCTTGTTTCTACCTTATCGTTTTTCACAAAACGCTTCTCAATTTCGGCAAGGAAATCTTTAGCCTTAGTAATCCCTTCGGATTCTATGCCCCTGAAGGCTTCCGGAACGCCGCGCTTAATGATCATAAGACTCATGCGATTTGAACGCTCCCACTTCTCATGCTCCTTCTTTGCATCAGGAGTGCTATCCGCATTGAGAGGTTGGGGTTGTTCAGTTCTTAATGCATAGTCAAGATCCATGCAGCCAAGAACAATTAATATGTTCTCTTTCCAAACCTTGAAGTTTGTCCCATTTAGCATGGGAATTGAGTTGATGTTAGCAGAAATTGTTGCAGCAGATGCATTAGCTGAAATAAAACAACAAATGCTCACATCAATAACCATAATCAATAAAATTCAAATAATGACAATCCCCATCCAAGATACCGGCACAACATTAATATCAAGTCTTTGGACAGTAATATTAACTTGTAAGTGATACCTTGTTGCAATGATCAAACATTGACAATAACTCATGTCAAATAATGAAACTATCTTTGGATCGATTCATTATTCACATGTAAACCTTATAATTGTCACACGCTTATCATCGCAGATGTGTATACAGTCTAAATAAATATTAACCTTCCTTTGGGCCGATTAAATATTTACACGAAAGCATACACACAAACATCTCACATTCCTCATGAACAATCTACACAAGAGAGGTTACTTTGGCAACTTCTTGTTTCAATTAATCAATTGGAGTGAGAGACAACCTTAATACCTTAGTGTCATAATATTTGAATTGAAGTTCGCTTGACTTCGAACGCGAGGTTCGACTGTATTGAGTACGAGTCTCACTTAAGCACGAACACGAGGTTCGTCTGAAAATGAACGTGATGTTCAACTTGAGAACGAACGCGAGGTTCGTTTGAATATTGAACGCGAGGTTCGACTGAAACCGAATACAAGGTTCAACTTGAGAACGAACGCGAGGTTCGTTTGAAAAATGAACGCGAGGTTCAAGTTGAGAACGAACGCGAGGTTCGTTTGGATTGAGCACAGTGCTCGCCTGAGGATGAACGCAGAGTTCGACTTGAATTGAGCGCGAGGCTCACCTAAGAATTGAGCGCGAGGCTCACCTGATAACTGAGTGCGAGGCTCACCTGATAACTGAGCGCGAGGCTCAACTTGAATTGAGCGTGAGGCTCACCTGAGAACTGAGCGCGAGGCTCAACTTGAATTGAGCACGAGGCTCACCTGAGAACTAAGCGCGAGGCTCAGCTTGAATTGAGCGCTAGGCTCACCTGAGAACTAAGCGCGAGGCTCAGCTTGAATTGAGCGCGAGGCTCACCTGAGAACGAACGCGAAGTATGTTTAAATTGAGCGCGAGGCTCACCTTAATCCTGAGCGCGAGGCTCACCTTAAGAACGAACGCGAGGTTCGTTAAAATTGAGAACGAACGCGAGGTTCGTTTGAAGCTTTCAAGCCTCGCCAAAATTTGAGGTAACCACCTCCTTAAATTTCTCCATGTGTTCACACATGAACCCTTAGGGTTTCAAACTGAAACCGCCGCCGCCATTGCTCCGGCACCCAAGAGGTCGAAACCCTAGGGTTTCCTAACGCCACCGCCGCCGTCGAGGGCGAGGCCGCCAGCGAAACTTCGCCGGCGAGGAGCACGGGACCGAAGATCAAACCCAAAAATTCTTTGATTTTTATTTTCAAATCTAGATCCAGAATCGAAAAAAAATTTCGTGATCCAGACCAAGAAAAAAAGCGAAGAAAAAATCCAAAAAGTTACTGTTCACCCGAAAACTTTTCAGCAGCCGTTACTGTTCATCCGAACATTATTGTTCATCCGAGAACAGATCTTAATCCAAAAACCAGAGATTTAAGATAAAAAAAAACCAATTTTAAAACTTAAATCCCTAAGAATTAATCAAACCTGGCTCTGATACCACTTGTTAGATCTAATAAAAACTTGAGATCTAAAACCATAAAGCCATGATTAATTCGAAGAGATTAACAATAATCAAAAGAGCGGAAGCTTATACCTGAATCCATAGATGAAACCTGAGATGAGTTTTGGATCTTCTAACCTTAGGGTTTCTCTATAGCCGAATTTCTCTCTAGATGGGGGTGAAGAGAAATAGAGAATGTAACCCTAGATTAGGGACCATAACCCCTTATTTATAGATGTTGTAAATTTGCAATTTGGCCCCTCAACAAATCACAATTACAACCTGGTATCTGCACATATAACCCCATGACTTATTTAAATACCCATTAACCCAACTTGATTGATCACTTTAGTGGGTTATCCTAAAAGATAGCAATACACATTGATTAATTATATGTGCCCACAAATAAATTTATTAGATTAAATCCAACAATAACAACATTCTTTTAATATAGAAGGTGCTACAGTTCCTCGTACGTCATTTTTAGAGGAATGATGTACCATTGGAGATGCTTAAGTCGAATTTAGACGAATAGTTGGACAAATAAATATCGAGCATAATAATTGTCCCTTCTCGTTCGTAGGGACCCTCCCTCACGCCCATTGTTAAGGCCCAAACTATGCAAAGTAAAAGCATAAAAATGGGCCACATGCTTCAACATTTCACAAACAAGCAGCCCATTAATTTTCTAAAGAAAGCTCCCAACCAAAATTTTGTGAGAAGCAAAAGCTCAAATCGAGCTCGAGCGGAGCATCATCATGTCTGCGCTGGGCGCAGCGCTCGGTCGAGGCCTGCACGCCTCAGCGCAGTCTCCTCGTCTCACCAAATTCTCCCTTCAAGCCCCTAAATCTGTAAGCTTCTCTCTGTTTTTTTTCGTTTTTTTTCTCATTTTCAAATTTTATCTCTTTTCTATGCATACCCATTTCTTAGTTTAGTTTTAGCACTAAATTACAAGATTATGAAGATTACCCACTTGATTTAAGAGGGGTTAGTGTCGGATTTCATGGGTTTTTAGTTTAATCTGTAACTGGCTTTTGCCCAATTCGACCTGTTGTTGAGCTTGCATTTTTGTTTTTGTAGAGTGAAGGGATGGATTCCAAGGATTAGATATAATGAGTGATGAATTTAAAAGGAAATAACCTGTATGATTTCTCTCATAAAATTTGTGTTTGCCCTTTTGGGATAAAAGGAGTTTGTTGTTATATGCTTTACAATTTGGTATATTTTGCCTATTTGGCTTAAACAAATCGACTTGGAAATTCACCAAAACAAACTGAGATTCATTTAAGTAATATGAGAAAGTATGTGATTTCTGTAAATTTTTGGGTAATGCTTGGAAAAGGATTAAAGTTTAGAGGTATACATACTTCGAAATCTAAAGCTTTTTCACCAATTCTATCTCCAAACCCCCAGAAAGAACACTTCTCTCTATCATTGTATATTTGTAACTAATTCACATCAACCCTCCTTCTTTGTCATTAGATACTTTATCGCAGTTGCGTAGATGGATTGTTCGATACACCTTCCACTGAATAAAAAGTTAAGTAAGTTATTACCTGATTTACTTCAACTCCTTCCTCGTCTCTATCATTGGATGTATTTAGCTAATTTACTTTAAACCCACCCATCTTATTTATCATTAGGTATTGTGCCTTAGTTGCATGCATGGTCTGCTCAGCATAGCTACAACCAAATAAGTCAAGTATTACCTATTGCATTTTAGCACCTGTGCTCTTTCTATTATCAATAACATTATTTCATGCCTTTGAATTCGAAATGTGTGCCTTTCACGACAAGCACACAGATAATACATATGTGATTTCCCAAATGATCCGAATGTTTAATGATCTTAGTGCATGCTCCCAAGTGTGGCAGTCCCCAACTTATCCAATTAAGCCTACACCATTCACACTGTTTATGATTCAAAATAGTCTACCCCGTAGCCATACCATAAACCAAAGCATACCACAAATTTGGTTACAGTAGTCAAGTCCTTTTGCAAACTTATCTGGACTGTTCTCTGTAGCCAATCCCATTTTGCTGTGGACATCTTGGAGTACAACTAGGGCACTGATGATGTCGTTTATATGAAGGATGGAGTCCATTTTCGTTACATAAGCTCTATTATTAGAAGATAACCCTGGTGCCAGCAACATCATGTTAAGGATGCTTCTCTCAATTGCTTCAAGCACTTTCTGTCTATCTCCTTTGGAGGGTATACTTTTAAATTTGTAGTGATATGGGCTCAGACAGTCATTCATTGTTTCAAACCTAAAACTTAATGAAAATAGTAATATCATGATTCTTGAACATGATTGTTTGTCGGAAAATTGCGAGAAAATTGAGAATAAGATTTGCATTAATCTCCCCAACTGACTTAGGAAACGAATGAATACAATCTCTCGATGTAATCTCTCTCTAACCGACTTAGAAAAAGAAATTATAATTTTCTCTTATCGGTTTCCCGATTTACAAAAGAGAGAAAGAATCGACAGAGATCCTTACCTTTGTTTAAACTTGGGTTCTTCTTGGTAGCGATGAGAGTTTGAATCTTGTATCCCGTTGACGATCTGAACACTTCACTTCATGGAATGTCAGTCTATTCCTCTTGATTTGACGTCGGGAAGAACTTGTGATGCAAGTTTAAAATTCTTAATGAGTTTAAGAACTCTAAACGAGTTTTAGAACTCTGTAAAAGAGTTAAATTCAGAAAGAAAATTAATCCTTTTTAACTTAACCGACAATGGTTCACAAGCCAAAACAAAAGCTCTGATCAAAGCTCTTAGCCTCTTAATAGTGCTCCAATAATCCAAAGGATGCTAAATTTCTCTCATTTTCTCCTTTTTTTTAGCTGATTTCTCAGCTATTTATAGGGGTTTAAGGGATGTAACCAACCCCTTAAATCGCTCCTTAATGGTGGCTTAGTGCCCTCATTTCGTTCAAAGTGGTTTTGGAGCTGTTTAGAACGTGTTTGAATCAGTCAAACGCCTGATTCACGTTCTGGAAATGACCCTCGCGTTTAGAATTGAAAACGCGGTAGTGAGCTCCGCATTTTGAACTTGAAACACGGTGGCGAGCTCCACGTTTTGAGCTTGGAACGCGGTGACGACCTCCTCGTTTTGAACTTGAAACGCGGTGACGACCTCCGCGTTTTGATTTGAAGAGACTATCATCTTGTAACCTCTTCTGTTAGAGTGTTCCAAGGATTGTCATCTTGTAATCTTGGCTTTTGGCTCTTTGAGATGTGAGAGACGTCAGTTCGTAATTCTCTTTTGTTGTTGAGAAAGTTATCAGATTGTAACTTCCATCGTCAATTGCTGTGATAGTCGTCAAAGTGTAACTCTTATTGATTGATATGAAAGTCGCCAGATTGTGACCTCTATCACTAGTGTTTTGTAGGGATTAGCTATCTGCAGTGATTTTTAGACAGCCTACAATGATGTACCATTCATTCAATTGATAGATATTATTTTGTAATTTGTTGAACAATTATCTGTACTAAAAGTTTTGGCATGTGGGCGTAGTATACGCTATAGTTGACATCTTTACATCCACATTCATAAATATGTGCACTTTCTGTTATCTCAAAAATATGCATGACACACTTGTCACTCCTGTTTCTGAGAGTTATTGTCCTGCATTGATCATCTATAGATTCTCTCTTTTATGGTCATTCATATATCAATAATACACCTTATGTATGTATACTATATATTTTAGAAACTAATGCATGTGTCTTGATTTTGAAGAATTGCTATCTGACAACCTATATATGGTAATATCTTAGTTGTTATACATATAATCTGTAGGGAACCTCCAAATTTGGTATACCTAATACTTTCCTGTCTATTCAGAAGACATCCTTCGGAGGTTTTACATGCAATTTCATAATTCTTTTTACTAAGTAGTTGACAATTTTAAGAAGGAAGCATCATTACTTCTATTAAATTTAACTTGATCCATATTGTATTACAAATCACATATGCATTTATTTTCAGGTAATGGTGGAATTTTCTGATGGTCGTGTATTTAATCTATCGGCTGAATTTCTTCGAATATATAGTCCTGCTGCAGATAGCAAGATTAGGTCAGTGGGTGGTGAAAAGGTAATACTTAATTACATATTTTCGTTGGCTTACTGCATAGAAAGTTTATCCTTGTTATTTTCTTTTGCAAACTATTTTCATACCTGATCAGATTAATTTCTATTAAGTGGGTGATACAAGTGAAAACACAAAGAATTGAAAAACAAAGAGAATTTGGAGGCTATACAAGTAAAAAGATGGTTTTATGATTTTTTTTCAAGAAATTGGTACTATGTCGATGTTGCATCTATGAATGGGACTAAGATTGGTTTTTGTAGACTGATGGTGATTCAAATTTATTTAGAATTTACCTAAACATTTGAAATATATAAAGAGATTAATGGGTATCCTTGTCATAGGAGGGGATTTCCTCCTTGACGCCTCTAAAATCATATGATTGAGCGACATTATGGATGATCCGCTCCGTTGAACTTGATCTACATATTCTAAAACCCCAACACACCAAGTTTGGGGTGAATCCGTCGTCGTTTGACCCTCCATCGAGCCATGTGAAAAGTTCTATTCATTCAAAACCGTTAAAATTGATACGAGTGGATGAAGGGTCAAACGACGACGGGTTCACCCCAAACTTGGTATGTTGGGTTTTTAGAATATGTAGATCAAGTTCAACGGAGCGGATCATCCACAATGTCGCTTAATCACGTGATTTTAGAGCCGTCAAGGAGGAAATCCCCTCCTATGACAAGGATACCCATTAATCTCATATATAAATACTTATGTGTATCAGAGTCCATCATAATGAAATACTCGCACAGACATAATGCTGAAAATATTTCATGTCCAACCTGATCAGATTAACTTCAATGAACCAGGTGATATTTGGACGAAGACATGTTGGTATCATGTCAGCAACACCAATAGGAAACTATGGAGTCAGGTGACCAGATGTGAACTAAAAACTTGTTCGCCTCTTTTATATTCATTATCTTCTACTATAAACTTGGTTATTATTTTCCAGAATAGATTTTGATGACTTGCACAAGACTGGGATTTACACATGGGACTACTTCTACAATCTGGGCTCCAACAAGTTTACCCTGATGAGAAACTATATCAAAACCCTGAGGAAACATGGCCTTAGCCGAGACCCTCAGAGAAGGAAACCAAATGAGAGCAAAGGCGGAGAAAAAAGTGTTTAAATGCTTTTAGAAGTTTACTCGGAGATCGTCACAGGCATGAATTTTATGCTGCGAAACTTGGTGAACAGAATGCAGATGGAATAATTTTCAGGCCCAATGTATGTCATCGTGTTCTTTGTTGTAATCCTTATTGTTGTTTTGTATGAATCAATAGAAAATTTTGCAATTTGAAGATCCTTTATAGAATCTGATCTTTGCCGTGAATTTGCCTCTATGACGTCTCTTTACTTTTTAAGAACAATATCAGTAATAGGGCGGTTTGATAATTTGTTTTACAACATTTAAATTAGAAATGACTTGCTAACCACAATCAAATATGTGAGCTGTTAGTTTTGCTAACCACAACCTTAATCTATTATTTCAATCCATTCAGGCCCTATGGTTTTAGTTTTGATTCTATTTAGCTCCATGATGGTTCTTCATAACTAAGGAAGGGTATTTTTATCTTATTGAAATTATTCTCATTAACAAACAGCCAATCAGAGAGATTCTAAGTAAAAAATAACCAAAAACAAAAGAAAATTTACCTCAAGTGAGGATATCAGACTTGCGACTGCACGAGTGAAAATAAACAAGACCATTTCCCCCTAGTAATCTTCCCCAATTATGATCAAGGGATTATAAATATCTCATGTGAGTTGTATGCGACTATTTTTGCAATAATCCAAGTTTAGCCTAACCAGTATTTTGATTTTGGTAGTGTTTTGGGTGTTAAACCACCAATGGGGCTAACTAGAATCAAAACCAAAATCACGGGGGCTTAATAGGTTGAAATAATAGATCGAGGGCTTATCTGAATTTGAGTTCAAAAGACTCACATCCGTTTACTAGTTTACCGCAAAAAAGAGAAGAAGACATTCCAAAATATCCAGAAAACCATTTAGTTCTGAAAAACAAATGGAGGAGTATAATTTTGCTTTGAACGGTTGTTACTTGCAGTTCTTTCCCATATCACGGAATGTTAAGCTCTTTAGCAGATGTTATGATATTGACAATACCACAGCCACAGATGAACTCACGATGCTCTTAACAAAGTACAGATTTAAAACATCTACAGTTTGAAACATATAACCCACTGGAGTAAATAAAAGCAGGAGCTATGTTGTATGTTTAATTTTAAAGAAATGCATCCCTTCACAAATCTCTCCCCTCAGTAGAAGTACATGAATTCAAGAAAATTCATAAAAAGCTGCAAAATTTTGGCTGTTCTCACATTCTTCTCGGTCAATGATTAATTCCTCCTAGAATCCTGCCAGTAACAATTTTTTCCCCCTTAAAAAAAAGTTCAGTATACTTTCTCCAATAGTACGTAAGGTCTGACCAGCAAGTGAAGAATCCACCATCTTGTGGTCACCCTCAACTCAGCTTCTAACTGTTCTAGGCTCTTTGATTCAGGCACTTTTTTCGTTTTCATCGTACTAAAACATAAGTTTTAATCCAGCGTTGGTCTATCATTACCCTCTATTGTACAAAGTAAGATCAGCATATAGAGATTCTGATCATGCATCTGAAGAACCAACATCAAACTTTTTGCGTCTACTAGCCTTCATCCTCGGACCCTCATGTCTCTGCCTTGCGAACCCCATCGAGATAACAGCCAAGAAACCTAACACAGAGAGAGCCCAGAGTCCAATCATCCAAACCCTTGGGGACTTATGCTCATTGCTCGATCCAAGAACAGATGACGCATTAGATACATCTATTGGGACAAATATCTTTCTTGATGGATGAAATCTTTCGGGAGTGTTCATTTTGGTAAGGGAATCCAGAGAGGGGCATTTCCTTTGATGGTGGAGAAAGAGAGCTCTGTTCAGTGCTTTGCCACATTCAATGCTCAAAAGATCTCTTTGTCGGTTATTTTCATCATCTGTATCAGAGATCATAGAAGGATCAGGAGGTTCCGGAAACTTCGCCCAGCATGTATTTACCATGTCAGTATTTCTCCAGTCAGCTTTATCGAAGCTCCAGTTTCCAACGCCGAATCTCAAGCCATAATGGAAGACACGGTATTTGACTCCATGCTCAGGAATATAACCAGGATAAATTAATATGTCGCTTTTTACGACATGCCTGAGATTTAACTGCATGAAGAATTTGTCACATGTTAGCTACAAGACTGGCATCGCTATTAGAAATATCATTATATCCTCAGTATAAACTTCAGGAGTTCTATTGATATTATGCCCACATGAACTGATAAATTTCTAATTTCTAATAGTTCTGAGTTGTCTAAATTTAGGTTCTTTTTTTTAGAGGATTATTTTTCTTGCTATAGGGTTTAAAGGAGATTTCTTTGGATATCAGACTGTTGGCATTTTTTCTTTTGATTTTTTACAATCAAGATCTTCACTCTGTTTACAGAGGTGGATCATTCGTGTCATTTTCAACTGGGTAAGACTTTCAAATCTAGTGGCTTTATATCGAATATTTATAAAGTGCCCAATATTCAAGTCTTTCTAACTTCAGATTTGTAAATACTAATTATCAATAATGAGTTACCTCACCCACATCTTCTTCACCGGGAGAACATTTGCGCAAGCTTGGAGTCGTTGCATAGCTAATGATATGAGTTTTCTTTTAGTACAGTTCTTGCGGTATAATTTTTATTTCTTTATCAGTCCCATAAATTGATGAAGTTGACAGACTTTTGTTTATACATGCTAGAAGTTATGTTTTGAAGTTAATGCAAAATGCCATATATAATTTGACGTCAACCAAGCAAAAAACATGTATAAGAAAATTAAACATACCTCAGCTGCACCAAAGGAGTAACCATACATTTCACTTATCCATCCAGATGAATATATATCCCCAGTATAATTAGTCCCATAATGAGCTTTGTCAGCTCGAACTTCCTCCGTCTTATGCAACCACAGTAAAGCAAACTTTCGCAGGTCATCAATGTGCATAATTATGACGCCACCGACCTTGTCACAAGCTCCCGGGTTGCGAGTGTGGATCTTTGCAAGTTCATTGTCACATCCAATTAGGTATCTAATAAAAGAAAGAAAGGTTTATCCAACACTGGTCATCTTGAACCCTAGTTATAAAATAGTTTCATTTTTTTGGCACCCCTTAATCACACATATATGCAAAACAAATCAACTTTGAAAGGTTAATTTGTAACTACAATGTAAAAATGTCAATGAAATAGTCAGATAGTTACTATGATTTGTTGATTTGAGGGATATTTTTTCCATAGTTGATGACATTTTTGTGCTTTTTTTTGGGTTGGGGGGGGGGGGGGGTTTCAACTATTGAGACTTGATGGGTAGTTTTGTAAATACACATGATATAAAGGGGTATATATAGAAAAAGAACATTCATTGTTTTCACGTCTTACCCATAGGGAGTTGAAACAGGATGACCACGTTCTGCACCATATTCCCATGGTGTTATGGGACCCCGGAGTATCATATCAGCATCTAGAATGACTATGAACTCCGCTTCTGTATCCACATGATTAAGCCAATGGAGAACAGCAGCTGGTTTATTGATTGCTGGGTACCTGCCAAGGCAAATAGAGATTATTAAAAAATGATGTTTAACTGCAGAAGTAAAATGAGTAAGAGCAGAGGAACAAAGGAAAGCAATAATAAGTAGAAACATATACGAAAAGAAAACCACACCATAAGCGGATGGATATATACATAGAAGTATAGAACTCAATCAGCTAGCTATACAATAGAAGTCCTACGTTACAAATAAAGTTATGCCTTATTGAGACAGATTTTCCTAGAACGCGAAAAGTTGTTGGATAAAGGAAAATATCCTATGTGACAAATATGTGAAATGCTAAAGAGCTTGCATCAGCAACTGAAGGGAACAATAAATTACCAATCTCCAGTGAGTGGATGTCGACTCATAGAAGGAACATAATGAGTGGGGGCCAAATCATGGCCTTTATATTTCCTCAAGTCTTCATCAGTACAACTCAGAAGGCGAGTGATATTACCCGGCTGGCCACTCAAATAGAAGCTATGTACAAGCCCTACAGTTTGCCAGTCAAAATATGGTGAGCACTCTGTCGAGAAAAGGGTATGTATTTTTGGATGTCTACTTCGTGATTCATCTGATTCCAGTTTTTGCTCAATATTCTGTCCACTACTTTGTGATTCCAGTTTTTGCTCAATATTCTGTCCACTACTTTGTGATTCCAGTTTTTGCTCAATATTCTGTCCACTACTTTGTGATTCCAGTTTTTGCTCAATATTCTGTCCACTACTTTGTGATTCCAGTTTTTGCTCAATATTCTGTCCACTACTTTGTGATTCCAGTTTTTGCTCAATATTCTGTCCAAAAATATGGTGAGCACTCTGTCGAGAAAAGGGTATGTATTTTTGGATGTCTACTTCGTGATTCATCTGATTCCAGTTTTTGCTCAATATTCTGTCCACTACTTTGTGATTCCAGTTTTTGCTCAATATTCTGTCCATTTGTTCGATGGCTATCCAAATACTTAGGCTGAGTGAGCTCTGAAAACTTTTTACTTTTCAGGAAACTTAAGTATTTGTTCCACTTTGGCTTTGGACAGCCCATGGAAACATGGTGCAGGACAAGTCCTTCATTTAAAGTGTTGATGCACTCGATGCTCAAAAATAAGCCACGTCTTGTGTTTGGATCAGCTTCCATCATGACTACCTGCAATTTTGCACATGTTAGTCAGCAAAATTATGAGGAATCACACTTCAAAATAAAGGTTGCATAAGTGACAAACAAAATGTCAAACTTAATGCTTCTTCCTACCTCTCTAGGATAAGGGGGTTCTGGAAAAAGACGGTTGCACTCATAGACTATGCCATCTTCATGGTGTTCTAACTTACTAAACGACCAGTTGCCAACATTAAATGGTAAGCCATAGTGCATGAGTATAGGCTCCACTCCAGGTCTTGGAATATAACCAGGGTAGATCATTAAATCATTAGTTATCTTGTGACGAAGGCCTACCTGTTGAAAAAAGTAGACCATGAGAAGAAAATAAATTCTTGTTATAGAGATCTTAAAATGACATAAGAAATAGGTGACAGCATAATGAAATACTATCTTCTAACCTCTGCAGCACCAAATGAATAGCCATACATCTCACTAATCCAACCCTGTCCATATATGTCACCAGTTATGTTTGTTCCCCAGTGCACACGATCCTCTCGCACCTCCTCTGTTTTGGAGAGCCACATAGGTGCTAAAGCCCTGAGGTCATCAATGTGCATGGCCAAAAGGCCACCAACCTTATCACAGAGTTCCGGATGCTTAGTGTGCAAACCCGCAAGAATATTGTCACATCCCACTAAGTACCTAAGTTGAGCATGCAAGTCATGGTAAATATAAATAAAGAAAATCAAAATTCTGAGACTTTCAACAGTTCGCAAAATGAAGTGCTAAATGTTAACTATGAAATGCACGGGTTAAAAAAACAAGTTCTTCACCAACATCATCTGATCCTAGTTCGGAGGCTGTAAGCATATGTGGGATAACCTAGATCATAGAAATGTTTTCTAATCCTGGATAATTAACTGATGGAAATTCACACAATCTGTCTCGAGAACAGTTTTGACGTGGGAGAATACATGACCTAAATTAAAGCAAAATATGACCAAAATAAGAAAGGGATAGAGCCAATCAAAGGAATTCAGGTAATGTGAGTGGACTAATTGGAACAACATCTAATTTATTTATTTTTTAAAAAGAGCACATGTTTATGCCAAAGAAGTCACAAAACTGAGAATTTAGAGCAAACCATTCTAACCTCTATGTTCTGTTCACCTATTAACGATATGAGATTGGAAGTCAACCTCAAGGTTTCCTATATAAAACACAGGAAAATGAGAAACTAAGGCTCCTATTAGAGAAGTGTATAGAATACACAGTTGCATTTGGATTAGTAGATGATGATAGTTTGACTGAGATGTCAAAACTATATTAACAATCATAAGCCTCGGGTATCTGAATCCTGAAGACCCAAGGGATGAGAAGGTAATTACTAAATGCTTGAAGATGATTCCTTTCCAGTTGGATGCCTTAAAACAGATATATTAAAATTTTGATGTCAACAGGATATTCATACCCATAGAATGCAGCTACAGGCTTTCCTTTCTCTGCTCCAAGTTCCCATGGAATGATTGGACCCCTAATAATCATATCCGCATCCAATATTACAACCCAATCAACATTTTCTGCATCTTTACTATGTTTAAGCCAATGCACTACACCTGCTGGCTTGTTGATGGCGGGGTACCTGAAGGAAATCGAAAAGGAAATTGCTGGTAATCATGGCTGATGAAGAAGTCATTAGAAAATAACAAGAACATGACAGCAAGTCCAAGAAAAAGAGAAGGAAGAACTGAGATATACAACATAAGTTTTACGATAAAATGCACATGCTCAGGAAATTTAATATGCAAGTTTGGTAACTATACACACAACAAGGAGTGTAAATACCTTTAGGAAAAATGAAGAGGCTGAGTGTTGAAATCCAGACAAAAAAAAAAAAAAAGAAACACATCAATGATACATTAGGAAAACATCAGGGAAAATGTACAAGAGTTGAGCAAAAATATTGCATACAAACCTTCAAACAAAATGAATTAGTATCAAGATGTAAATAGTTCTAAACATAATGGAAAGTATTAGAAGAAATCTGATCAAGAAAGAAATCATCCTACTACAACATTGAGGGTGTTCATGAGAGCCAAGAAGCAGTCCTTGAGGGAATATGCAACACTAGAGGGAACTGCAGCAGTAGTTTCTGGAAGGACCCCTTGTAAGGTTAAGGCTCTCTAAAAGCCAGCAAGTTCCTATGTTCTTGTGCAGAAACTCGACATTTAGAGGAGGCCGCCTTTAAGATGAAACGGCAGGTCCAAACTCCAGCTTCTTCTATCATTTCAGTATTGAGACGGTGAAGCTTTTGTGAATTTAGTTGTACATTTGCATTAAGGACTTAAAAGGAGGGGAAATCTAGGCTCAGCTCAATCCTATGGAGTATGACAAGAAATCTGAAGATAAATCATACCATAGGGGATCTAGGCCATTTATCACAGGTATTTGAATTATGAACTTGTACATGTGAGACACTCCTCAAATATTTGTCAGACATTTCTTAAACATGTCCTTAACTATAGCGTACATGTTCTAATTTAGAACCCTTTTTAAGCACTTCCTAGACATCTGTCCTACATTTCTCACGCACTTGCTTTATTCACATTATACGTAAATTTTAGAAATAATTTCCATGCTCAAGTGCATGCACATATCTATGAATGCATATCCAAACAAGGTTACCAACTCTATATGGATACGCACACATACATACACGCCTACATATATGCAGATATTACAGTGTCATGTCAACATATCCCCATATCCTGCTGAGTAAGAATTACCTTGACCCGTTTCCATGTTTGGTTGTACCCTATGTTTCATCTTCACGTCCATTGTTCTTAATTTTCAGATCAGGACACAATTAAAGGGTATAAAGTGAATGTAGGAGAGGGAAAAAAAACATATTAAGAAAGAAGCAGCCTATGGAATAAAAACGAAACATAATGAACTATCCCATCCCCTGTTGAGAGTTTTTTGTACTCTGCTGGTGATTAAGTGGGTATTATGTAAGAAATTTAACACACAAAAAATTGCATATGTTTCTTTCAAAGTTCAAGTTTTTCAGCTTCTTAATATTAAACACCACATCCATTCCATAAATAGCATTTTCTAATCCTAAATAGCTTTCCAGCAGCCCAGTTACCTTCTGTGACGAAAATCATCTAGCAAAAATTTAAACATGCGAATCGAAAGACACATTCCTTTGCTCTGATCAATCAACACCACTCTCCAATGGAGTCATTCATGCATGCAACACATTTCAAGCATACCCAACAAAAAACCGACATTTCTCTCAAAATTCAGCACCAAGCCCAATTAAAACAAGCTCAAAACCTAAAACAAGGGTCAAAACTGACCAGTCTCCAGTCCGTGGATGCCTGCTCATAGAAGGCACCTCAAATGTTGGAGCCAAGCCCATTCCTTTATACCTTCTCTTCTCCTCCTCAGTACAACTCAGTAACCTAGTAATGGGCCCAGGCTGCTGGGCTTTCTTGAAACTGTGCACTAAGCCCACAGTTTGCCAATCAAAGTAATTCTGGCACTCCACAGAGAAGAGAGTGTGAATCCTCCATGGAGCTTTCTGGGCTTCTCCCTCTTCAGCCAAAACCACCACCAGCGACGAGAACAGCAAGGCCATGGCCATGGCCTCCATGGATTTTGCCGGTGAAGATGGTGAATTCGCTGAAATCGCCATCTGGGTCGGTGTGATTTTGGGTGGAGAGATCTAAATTACATGGGTTTTGAGGAGAAGAGGGGAGACTGGGTGATGGGTTAAAACTGGGATCTTTCTTCGTTTTGTTTGATTTCGGTTTTTGATTTGTTTTTGCGGTTGTTGGGTTTTGAAGGTAATATGGTACATTAAGAAATGGGAAGTTGATGGGGGAGGAGGAGTTTGGGTTGAGGTTTAATTGATGACAGCATGGACAATTTGACTTCTTTTTTATTTTTCGTTAAACTATACAGGGTTTTGCTCATTATTTTCTTGATTAATTTTGGATAAGAACCTTGGGTTTAGGGGTGAGCACGGTTCGGTTCAAATAGAAAAAACCGACCGAACCGACCCGAACCGACCCGAAAAAAGCGGTTTTATGAGTAAGACGGTTCGGGTCGGGTTGACAATTTTTCAAACCGACCCGACCCGAACAAACCGAATATATTCCCTTGCCTCAAACCCTACCCGTTTACCCAAAGACAAAACAAGCTCGCTACTAAAAAATTACAACGTCAGACTCTAGTATTTAATCCAAAAGGACAAGTTACTTTACTTAAAAACAGTATACATACATGAGCAAGAATAATAAATTGAAGTGAAGTTAAAAAATAAATACATGCTGGCATAGGGTAATAAGAATATATAAAAGATAAATTGAAATGAAGTTATACTTGATGAAGTTAGAACCGAACAAACCGAACCGAACCGCACCGAACCGATTTGCAATGGTTCGGTTCGGTTTTGAATTATAGGTGGTTCGGTTCGGTTGTTCAAATTTTGGTAAAAACCGACCCGAACCGAACCATGCTCACCCCTACTTGGGTTCTTGCCAGAGTTATGCATAATTACAAAATAGAACATGGTTTTGACTTGGTGTATGTTTCAATAATTGCCCATATAGAATCTTGTGAAATATATCCATGTGATGTCACATTACAATGTTTGAGGACATACTAGATTTTGAATTGAATTTAGACTTTTCCACGTGAGCAAAAAGTAAATAAAAGTAAATATAGGTGAATAATAAAAGTTAAAGTGCAAAAAGAAAGCGCAAGAGAATAGAACAGAATGAACAATGACTTTTCTTATTGTTTGTTATTAGATTCTTGCTAGAATTGTTTTTATTATTTACTTGGAGTTTTGATATAGTTCTCCTTACCTTTTGTGCTAATTAAAGATGAGTAGCTTAGGTGATTGAATGCAGTCCCAAACTAGAAGTTGCGTTCATCTTTCGGATATATTCCAGTAGTTTAAAAATGTTGACAAAATATTTTCACATGCTATTTGTGAAACTATTCTAGAGCTAAAATTAGCCATAATATTTAAAAAAAAATAAACTGGAAGATTATTAATAAGTACCATAAAAAATGGAGCATAGAAGAGGAGAAGAGGATTACTAATGCACTTGACTTGAGAATAGAAGAAAAGGTTAATTGTATATACACCCTCTTTATTATGCATATGTCGGATATTTTATTACTTCCGAA
This sequence comes from Asparagus officinalis, assembly GCF_001876935.1. Taxonomy (NCBI): domain Eukaryota; kingdom Viridiplantae; phylum Streptophyta; class Magnoliopsida; order Asparagales; family Asparagaceae; genus Asparagus; species Asparagus officinalis. The sequence goes on from NC_033797.1 coordinate 14,306,116, forward strand.
CCATTTTGTAAGTGCAAAAAGAACCTGGCTCCTGTGGGTTTAAGGGTGGGGACAGAATCCCGGGGTTTTACTGGTCACTCAGGCTCAGCCCGTTATATGCTCACCAGGTCGCGTCCTTGTGGTCCACTGCCTGTTCGCTCACACTGTGGGGATGAGCCCCTGATAGCCAGGGTAGCTCTTTGCAGGAAATTGGGGACCACGGGGAATCGATCAAGGGCCGCTGGCAGGACTCCCAAAGGGAGTAAAATTGAGCTGGGTGACCAGGTTTCCTTTGCCAGCAAAAAAAAAAAAAGAATAAAATTTTCTTTCACACCATCTCTCATCTCAAGTATTTCTCCAAAATAGTGATGATTCACATTAAAAGTCCATCATTAAAAACTACATCAAATTCTTTTCGTACAGACATAAATACGCATCAATTAACATCAAATATTTTCTCCTTAACAGAAACAAACTGAATCAACTCCAAACACATGCCAAATTGAATCAAAAAATTTCTCCCTCAACAGAAACAAACCGAATCAACTCCTCATCTCTCTCAACCATCTCCATTTCCCGCCTCTCCAACCACAACCAAACCTCAACCCCCTCCCCATCCTTTGCATCCATCAATATGCAAACATCCTTCATGTCTCTAATCCCACACCCCAACCAAATTGGCTCCCCCTACCCAAAATCACTCCTATAGAACCCTATCCTACACCAACTGCTAAATATCCAACCACTATCTGCGCACCCTCACTCACCCATCCTGACCTCTCCCTTCTCCTCACATATCCTTCATCTACCCTCCTCACTGCACTCCTTACTCTCTCCTGTCCAGAGGCATCAACATTTATCCACAAATTCCCGAAAGAATTATCAGATAATTTCGACGACGCCATCTTTTTTCTGAGATTCACTGTTATCATCATACAATTTGCATCCATCCGCATTCGCTTGAGACACCTCATGATCAACTCTGACACGGCCTCTACTCTCGTTGGTTCCTGCGTTTGGTCATGATCGCCTTTTCTCAGCTTCTGTATAGCTTGTGATGACATGACAAATCTCTTGATAACCACGTTATCGTGTTTAGTAGTGTATTCTGGCAATGGTCGGTTTATAAATCTACTTTGTGGCGGAAAGACTTCAAATGCATCAAATTTCGGGGTTTCAGAGATGTTCAGGTTGATTCCTCGAGTTACATCAGCCCATAATTTGAGGAACAAGGCGATGGATATGCCATCAGCTATAAGATGAGACATGGAGATGGCAATTGCAAGGCCTTTGCCTCTGAATATGTTGAGTTGAATTGCTAGAAGAGGGTCATCTACCCATCTGAATTCAGTTACTTTGATGGGCAGGAGATTGTTGAGTTCGCCGATTGGAGGGTCGAGGAGAAATGAGTCTAAGTCAGACTCTGTTCTAGCTTCTACGAATTCGACTCCTTCGTCGTTGCAGTCCACATAGAGAGTGTTGGAGGGAGATTGCTTGATTTTTCCGGCTAACGGATAGAAGTGTGTTAAGATTTGTGACAGCGAGTTTTGAAGTTTGAGGGGTATCTGATCAAGTGGATGAGTTGTAGTATTGAAGGAGTAGAAGAGAATTATGTGAGTGTAGATTTGGGGTGCAGATTGGTCAAGCAAAGAGAGTCGCAAACTTTGCGAGTGTTGAGGGGTTGGGGATGATGGTTTAATGATTTTTCTGGAGATTATTTGACAATCAAGCAACATAATGGATTAATTGGAGGGGAGAGGGAAAATTTGTTACTGATGATTACTCATAAGCTCCTCTGTCGTATATATAGACACACACACGGATAACGTGAAGACCAAGAAGAGGAGCAGTCCGACGTTTCTTTTTTACCCCTCGGGAAAATGCAGACTTAGTTGGACTTTGAAAAAGTTTCAGATGTCTTGGAGAGAGATTTTTCAGAGAAGAACCCCAGAAGCTGCTAACGTTGCACTAGTTGTGGCCTTCATACTTCCTCGAGTCTTCATCAGTAAAACTCAGAAAGGGAGTGATATTATCCGGCTGGCCACTCTCAAGTAGAAGCCATGCATAAGCCGCCCTACAGTTTGCCAGTCAAAATAAGGAGAACGCTCCGTTGAGAAAAGGGTGCGCACGTTTCGGATGTCTACGTCGTGATCCGTGCGATCCCAATTTCTGCTCGGTATTCTGTCCACTGCTCTGTGATTCATGGGATTCCAGTTTTCTCAGAGTTTGCAAGCTACATGTAGATGATCTCTTCTAAATCCTGTATATTTAACTAAAGGAAAGTGGCACACTTCATCCATCACAAGTAACAGTTTTCACATGGGACAATGCATGGCCTAAAGTACAAAACAAAATAACGCTAAGAAAATGGACTAATCCGAAATGGATAAAGCCAATCAAAGGAATTCAGTTCGTGTTGATTTTAAAAAAAAAATGAACATGTGTTCATGACAAGGAAGTCACGAAACTGAGAACTTAGATTTTAGAGTAAACCATTCTGACTGCACTAGAACAGTATGAGATTGGAAGTCCAACTCAAATTTTCCTATGTAAAGCACAGGAAAATGTGAAGAGCACGTGAGTGCTTGAGGGATTGTTTCCACGTGAGTGCTTGAGGGTTTCTTTTGTTTCCTGGACAATAACCGGCCCACCCGTTTGTCCTTTGTGCATATATATAAACCTAGTTAATTGACCTAGGTAGGCGTGCGAAGGAAGGCTGGGGATTGTTTTTTTGCAACTGCAGGAGTTCTTTTCTTTGGGCGGCTGCGAAGAGGTGCAGGGCCGGTCTTTTCTTTTGGCGGCTGCTGCAGACAGAGAACAAAAAGCAGTGCTTTTGGTGGCTATTCACGGAGGAAAAGCAAGTCTTTTGTAGATGTTCTTTGTTTTTAGCACCCCCTTTGAGAGAGTATTTGTGTGAGGGATCTGAGAGTTTGTGAGAGGGTTTTTATTTGTGAGATTGTAAACCCCAATTGTATCTCTCCCTCTAATAGTAGATCTCCCCCTCCTTGCTCCGTGGACGTAGGCTATTTGCCGAACCACGTAAAAGTTGTGTTCTTGCCGTGATTTGTAATAGCTTGTAGGTTCCCTCGACGCGCAGTCCTAGAGCTGACGAGAGGAAGAGCTGATATCTCACTTTGATGAGATATCTGGCTTTTGGTTCTTGTTTCCTTTGAGAAACGAGAATTTCATTGTGATCTAATCTCTTGTTGTGCACCTTGCGCACCGGAGGTGCTGCCGAAATTTCCGCTGCGCACAACAACGATTTGCCGAACCACGTTAAATCTTGGTGTTTGCTTGCTTGTAGTATTTTTCATTGGGGAGAAACAAGCACATCGGGATCGTCTCTTTCGAAGGCGATACAAAGTCTGAGCATCAATAATACAAAAATTAATATTCCGAAGTTCGACGACAAGATCAATTTCGGTTTGTGGAGGTGTCAGGTGATGGACGCCTTGGATGCACAAAATTTGGAGGAGACTCTTGAGTTACAAGAGAAACCCGCTGATATGGAGGACAAGGTTTGGAAAAAAATGAATAGTAGGGCTTGTGGAGTTATTCGGTCATGCTTGACGCCGGATCTTATTTATGACGTAATGAACGAGACGTCGGTGAAGAGAATGTGGGAAACACTCAATGAGAAGTATCTGACGAAGAGCATTGAGAATCGACTTCACTTGAAGAAGAAGTTTTATCAATTCAAGATGAAGAGGGGAGTTTCCATTCGGGAGCATGTTAACAACTTCACGAAGCTAATTTCGGATATGGCCAATGTAGATATCATGGTTGAGGATGAAGACAAGGCGATGCTACTATTGTGTTCGTTGCCGGAGGATGATTTTGGAACGTTTGTTCTCACTATGATAAATGGAAGAACTACGGTTAGCTACAAGGAGGTGACCTCAGCTTTGGTGAATACCGTTAGTTTGTTACGCTGACTCTACGGAGTGGATGATGGATTCTGGTGCTACATACCATATTTGCCCTAGGAGGGATTGGTTCTCCAGCTTTGAGGAGTTAGAAAGGGGGGATGTCGTGCTCATGGGTAATGATCACGTATGCCCTATTGGTGGTATTGGTACAGTACGGATCCGGATGTGTGACGGGGTGACTCGGGAGCTGAAGGAAGTGAGATTCGTTCATCAGTTGACGAAGAATATCATTTCGCTTGGAACTTTGGAGGCAGCTGGCTATAAGGTGATCTTGGAGAATGCTACTCTGAAGGTCACAAAGGGGTCCATGGTGGTGATGCGAGGTGTCAGGGAAAACAATCTTTACTACTTGAAGGGCAAGATAGTAACAGGGGGTCTGACAGCATCGATTACCACAGAGGAAGATACTACCAGCTTATGGCACATGAGATTGGGACACACTGGTGATAAGTCCCTGCAGGTATTAGCGAAGCAGGGGCTATTGAAGGGTGCGAAGACCTGCAAGATGGAGCTGTGTGAACATTGCATACTTGGGAAGAAGACAAGAGTGAAATTTGACACCGCTATTCACAATACCCAAGGTATATTAGACTATATTCACACAGATGTTTGGGGCCCTTCCAAGTATACATCACTTGGTGGGGCCAACTATTTTGTCACTTTCATTGATGACTATTCCAGGAGAAATTGGGTATACCCGATGAAGCATAAACATCAGGTCCTGGATATTTTTGTGGAGTGGAAGAAGAAAGTAGAGCTGCAGACAGGTAGAAAGGTAAAAACTCTACGTTCTGATAACGGTGGAGAGTATAAGAGTGATCCGTTTCTACAGTTTTGCCGGGATCACGGCATTAGGCGATACTTCACAGTATGTGAGACACCGCAACAGAACGGGGTGGCTGAGAGATTGAACCGTACCTTGCTGGAGAAGGTGCGATGTATGATGACGCGGAGTGGATTGTCAAGATCCTTTTGGGCCGAAGCGTTGGTTTATGCAAGCCATCTCGTGAATAGGTTGCCGTGCACTGCGATACAGGGGAAGACTCCGTTGGAGCGTTGGTCTGGTTCGGTAGCTAGTGACTATGAGTCGCTTCGGATATTTGGGTGCCCTGCTTATTACCATGTCAGTGATGGTAAATTGAATCCGAGAGCGAGGAAAGCAGTCTTTGTGGGATTTAGAGATGGAGTTAAAGGCTTCAAGTTATGGGATCCACAGGACAAGAAGATAGTTATTAGCAGGGATGTCACATTTGACGAGGCGTACATGATGAAGCCTCAAGTTTCTTAGCAGGTGGAGGAAGACCAGACAGTTGGGATATCGCAGCAGGTGGAGGATGATGTGACTCCACCAACTCCAGATAACATTGTATCCATTGAGGCTCCTACAGAGGTGACACTGGGAGGAGATGAGATGACAGACGGGCATTTAGAGGATACAGTGGATGTTGGGACTCAGGAACAGGGTTATGTTCAGGAGTCTATTGCAACTAATAGACCAAGAAGAAACATTCGTCGGCCAGCTAGATATGACGATGTCATGGTTGCATATGCTTTATCAGCAGAAGTTATTGATGATTTGATTCCTTCTACATTCAAGGAAGCAGAGTCAAGCTCTGATTCGATTAGGTGGAGGGAAGCTATGGAAGAAGAGATACGGTCTCTTCATAAGAACGACACTTGGGAACTTGCAAAGCTACCGAAAGGTAAGAAGGCTATTGGATGCAAGTGGGTGTATGCAAAGAAAGAGGGATCTTCTATTGGGGAAATTAGATTCAAAGCCAGATTGGTTGCCAAGGGATATGCACAGCTAGAGGGCGTTGATTACAATGAGGTATTTTCACATGTTGTGAAGCATTCGTCGATTCATATTTTATTGGCATTGGTGGCACAGCTGGATTTGGATTTGGTCCAGATGGATGTTAAAACAGCCTTTCTACATGGGGATTTAGAAGAAGCATTCGTCGATTCGTATTTTATTGGCATTGGTGGCACAGCTGGATTTGGATTTGGTCCAGATGGATGTGAAAACAGCCTTTCTACATGGAGATTTAGAAGAGAAGATCTACATGACACAACCTATGGGGTTCAAAGCTGCAGGAAAGGAAGAATTGGTATGCAAGCTGAAGAAGTCTCTTTACGGATTGAATCAATCGCCGTGACAATGGTACAAGAGATTCGACGGCTTTATGATTGGCCGAGGGTACACGAGGAGCCCATATGACCCGTGTGTTTACATGCACAAGCTACAGAATGATGAGTATATCTATTTGCTATTATATGTTGACGATATGCTCATAGCTTCCAGGAATACTTCAGCTATTAGAAAGTTAAAAAAGGAGCTGTCATCTGAATTTGAGATGAAGGATCTTGGAGAAGCAAAGAAGATATTGGGTATGGAGATCGAGAGAGACAGGGTGAAGGAGAGGTTGAAGTTGACACAGAGGAGTTACTTACAGAAAATGCTGAAGAAATTCAGTTATGATGGTAATGCCAAGGCGGTGAGTACTCCATTAGCTCCCCACTTTAAGCTATCAGCTAAGATGTCACCTGTTTCAGTTGAGGACCGGGAATACATGTCTAAAGTTCCATATGCCAATGTTGTGGGTAGCTTGATGTATGCGATGGTGTGTACAAGGTCAGATTTGTCACAGGCCGTGAGCATGGTATCTAGGTACATGCATGACCCCGGGAAGGGTCATTGGGAGGCCGTGAAGTGGATTCTACGGTATATTAAAGGTACCGTGGATGTTGGTTTGGTATTTCAGAAGAATGAGAAGACAGGACATGATTGTATTGGTTACGTGGATTCTGATTATGCGGGGGATCTGGACAAACGCCGGTCCACTAGCGGATATGTGTTTACACTAGCAGGAGCACCGGTATGTTGGAGATGCACACTTCAGTCTACAGTGGCTCTCTCCACTACGGAGGCAGAGTATATGGCGTTGACTGAAGCTGTGAAGGAGGCTTTGTGGTTGCAGGGATTATTGGAGAACTTGGGGATTGCACAGGAGACCCTTCGGGTATATTGTGATAGCATGTCAGCTATCTATTTGGCAAAGAACCAGCTTTATCATGCACGCACAAAGCATATCGATGTCAGATTCTATTTTGTTCGTGACGTTTTGGATGAAGGAGACGTCATGTTGGAGAAGATCTACACGAAGGATAACCCTGCGGATATGTTGACCAAAGTTGTTTCAGGAGTGAAGTTTGGTCATTGTTTAGAGCTTTTGAACATTCTTCGGTGTTGAGGCCTTTGGAGGCCATTGGGGTGAACTACGTTCGGCTTGATTCCTTGGGCAAGAGGATACGTAGGCAGTCTTTATGATGCAGCCGGGTTTAGATTTTGATGGGGGTGAGATCGATTTGGTGAGTAGATACCGACGTTTGGGTGAGTATTCGTACTCCCATTTGGGTCTCGACTTGTGTGGATGGAGTCCGTTGTCATGAGTCTGTTGCCGTGGCGTACTGGATGCAACAAGTGAGACATTTGTTTTGGTTGGTGTTGGCTCAGTTTTGGGAGAACTTCGCCGAGGTGGAGAATTGTGAAGAGCACGTGAGTGCTTAAGGGTTTCTTTTGTTTCCTGGACAATAACCGGCCCACCCGTTTGTCCTTTGTGCATATATATAAACCTAGTTAATTGACCTAGGTAGGCGTGCGAAGGAAGGCTGGGGATTATTTTTTGCAACTGCAGGAGTTCTTTTCTTTGGGCGACTACGAAGAGGTGCAGGGCCGGTCTTTTCTTTTGGCGGCTGCTGCGGACAGAGAACAAAAAGCAGTGCTTTTGGTGGCTATTCACGGAGGAAAAGCAAGTTTTTTGTAGATGTTCTTTGTTTTTAGCACCCCCTTTGAGAGAGTATTTGTGTGAGGGATCTGAGAGTTTGTGAGAGGGTTTTTATTTGTGAGATTGTAAACCCTAATTGTATCTCTCCCTCTAATAGTAGATCTCCCCCTCCTTGCCCCGTGGACGTAGGCTATTTACCGAACCACGTAAAAGTTGTGTTCTTGTCGTGATTTGTAATAGCTTGTAGGTTCCCTCGACGCGCAGTCCTAGAGCTGACGAGAGGAAGAGCTGATATCTCACTTTGATGAGATATCTGGCTTTTGGTTCTTGTTTCTTTTGAGAAACGAGAATTTCATTATGATCTAATCTCTTGTTGTGCACCTTGCGCACCGGAGGTGCTGCCGAAATTTCTGTTACGCACAACAGAAAATGCGAACCTAAGGTTCCGATTAGCGAAGTGCATGGAGTACATGTTGGAAATTCATGCTAAATACATGCAAAATACGCAACGGAAGACTATATGTATAATAATACTAAGCATGTAGAGAGCATGAAAAACAAGTTAGGACCATCCTAATTAAATCTAACATGATCCCTATAAAAAAGAGAGAAACCAAGAGATTTGAAGGCTTACTTTCAAAGTGTGATTCGGTGAAAGATCGAACAACCCCTAGCTCTTGCTCCTTGTTGTTGTAAACCTCCTTGTAGTGGATCTCCAAGTCTTCAAGTGAGCTTGATAAAATCGGAGTCTTCTTAAGACACAAGGTAAGATATCCACCTCTGGGTATTTTAAAATCCTACTACTTCCTCTTACTCAAAGATTGCTAGAGTTTAATAAGAGGTAGAGCTCTTTTTTTTATTCTCTTATGAAAAAAAACCACTTAGTCAATTTTTAGGGAAAAATGTGTCCAGGCCCCAAAAGCAGAAATTTCATGTGACGAGGCCCCTCATAGTTTCCCCCATGTGGATCAGCCCCTTGAAGTGTGACACTTTGTACTGCAGCCCCTTTTTGTCAATTATTACATGCCAGCTAAGCTAAAATCCCCAAATTATCCTTATCCTCTCTCCTCAATCTCTCTGACCCAGCACTCATATCATCTCTCTCTCATCTCCTCTCTCCTCTCTCTCTCATCTCCTCTCTCTCTCTCTCTCTCTCTCTCCTCCTCTCTCTCTCTCTCTCTCACCTCTCTCTAAAACTAAGAGCTTTCTCAAGCTCGTCGTCCTGGCCCTCGCCCTCCTCCTCCTCCTCGTCGCCGCCTCCGCTCAGGCCCCCAAGACTCCCATCGAGTTCGTCGCTGCCTCCCCTCCCCTCCTCCGCCGGTACTCGTCACCGTAGATCACCACTGCTGCCTCGCCGTAGATCGCCGTCGCAGAGCTTGAGGAAAACACTCGAAAAGCTCGGGCAATTGAAGACTGTTGAGGAGTGCAGGGAGATGATCCGAATGTATGATGTTAATGGAGATGGTGTTTTATGTTTTGATGAATTTAAGAAGATGATGCTACGAGTAGGTTGGTTTTTAAGATTGATATTTACCGTAAATAATGATGTTGTTGTGACCCGTTGAGATTTGGACATTACTTTTTCTTTTTTTATTTGAGATGACTTTGATCAATTGAGGGTTCATGTTGACAATATATCTATGTTTTTAATTTCTCACATGACTGTGGATTTATCCTTATGAGCTTCTGTATTTGCAAATTATGATCGATTCTGTTGTGGATGTTTTTTTAGTTACCAGGTCGAGACGCACAGAGCATTAATCTATTAGCTAGAAGAAGAAAAGAAAAAAAGGAAAAAAGAAAAAAAGAAAAAAGAAAATAGAAAAAAGAAAGGTAAGGAGAAGTAGAGTAGAAGGGGAATGAAGAGAAATGCCGTAATTAAGAAAGAACAAAAATGTGTATTAATGTATCTCTATAAATGAAATTGCCACGGTGCCGTCGAGCGATATTCGAAGTAATATAACGAGAGATAGAAAATGAGCCCAAATGAAAGGAAGATACCGTGTGATAGACAATATAAAGGGACAATATAAAGGGCTACACACCGGCGAAGAAAGTAGTGAAAACGGAGACCGGAGGTGGCCGTAAAACACGCGCGAAGTCAGCATGGCGCTGCTGTTTTCTGCTCGCTGCTACCGTCAAGCGATGTTTCAGACGTTACCGAGAGAGATAGAGAATGAGTTAGAGCGTGATACAAATTGGAGGAGATAGGCAACATATAGGGCTACTCACCAAAGAAGAAATCGGTGGAAACGGAGATTGGAGGAGATCAGAAAGTGCGTGCGAAGTAGGCACAAAACTATTGTTTTCTGCAGTGCAATTTCTCGCTGTTCGGGTTTGTTCTTCGCTGTTCGGAGATTTTCGCCGCTGTCCAGGCTTGCCGGAGGTGGGAGGAGGTTGCCGGGGTCGTCGGGGTGTCTCGGTGGGCTCCGTCGGAGGTGGGAGGAGCTTTTCTCCATTCCCAAGAGCCTAAAACTAAGATGAATTAGAGTTAGAACTAGCTAGAACTAACATAGATGTGGGCTAGAACTGGCTATATACAAGTTAGAACTAGGACAATAGAAGCTAGAACTAACGTAGAAGCAAGAATTAACAAGTATGCATGTAAAAAACCCTTGTTAGGTTTAGAACTAGCAAGATAGAAGCTAGAACTGGCTTTATACAAGCTAGAACTATGGTAATAGAAGCTAGAACTAACGTAGAAGCAAGAATTAACAAGTGTGCATGTAAAAAACCCTTGTTGGGTTTAGAACTAGCAAGATAGAAGCTAGAACTGGCTGTATACAAGCTAGAACTAGGGTAATAGAAGCTAGAACTAACGTAGAAGCAAGAATTAACAAATGTGAATGTAAAAAAACCTTGTTGGGTTTAGAACTAGCAAGATAGAAGCTATAACTGACTGTATACAAGCTAGAACTAGGGTAATAGAATGTAGAACTAACGTAGAAGCAAGAATTAACAAGTGTGCATGTAAAAAACCCTTGTTGGGTTTAGAACTATCAAGATAGAAGCTAGAACTGGCTGTATAGAAGCTAGAACAAGGGCAATAGAAGCTAGAACTAGTGTAGAAAAAAGAATTAACAAGTGTGCATGTAAAAAACCCTTGTTGGGTTTAGAACTAGCAAGATAGAAGCTAGAACTGGCTGTATACAGGCTAGAACTAGGGTAATAGAAGCTAGAACTAACGTAGAAGCAAGAATTAACAAGTGTGCATATAAAAAACCCTTGTTGGGTTTAGAACTAGCAAGATAGAAGCTAGAAATGGCTGTATAGAAGCTAGAACTAGGGTAGAAGCAAGAATTAACAAGTGTGCATATAAAAAACCCTTGTTGGATTTAGAACTAGCAAGATAGAGCTAGAACTGGCTGTATAGAAGCTAGAACTAGGGCAATAGAAGCTAGAACTAGGACAGAAGCAAGAATTAACAAGTGTGCATGTAAAAAACCCTTGTTGGGTTTAGAACTAGCAAGATAGAAGCTAGAACTGGCTGTATAGAAGCTAGAACTAGGGCAATAGAAGCTAGAACTAGAACAGAAGCAAGAATTAACAAGTGTGCATATAAAAAACCCTTGTTGGGTTTAGAACTAGCAAGATAGAAGCTAGAACTGGCTGTATACAAGCTAGAACTAGGGTAATAGAAACTAGAACTAACGTAGAAGCAAGAATTAACAAGTGTGCATGTAAAAAACCCTTGTTGGGTTTAGAACTAGCAAGATAGAAGCTAGAACTGGCTGTAAACAAGCTAGAACTAGGGGAATAGAAGCTAGAACTAGGGTAGAAGTAAGAATTAATAAGTGTGCATGTAAAAAATCCCTGTTGGGTTAAGAACTAGCAAGATAGAAGGTAGAACCGGCTGTATACAAGCTAGAACTAGGGTAATAGAAGCTAGAACTAACGTAGAAGTAAGAATTAACAAGTGTGCATGTAAAAAACCCTTGTTGGGTTTAGAACTAGCAAGATAGAAGCTAGAACTGGCTGTATACAAGCTAGCACTAGGGTAATAGAAGCTAGAACTAACGTAGAAGTAAGAATTAACAAATGTGCATGTAAAAAAGCCTTGTTGGGTTTAGAACTAGCAAGATAGAAGCTAGAACTGGCTGTATAGAAGCTAGAACTAGGGCAATAGAAGTTAGAACTAGGGTAGAAGCAAGAATTAACAAGTGTGCTTGTAAAAAACCCTTGTTGGGTTTAGAACTAGCAAGATAGAAGCTAGAACTGGCTGTATATAAGCTAGAACTAGGGTAATAGAAGCTAAAACTAACGTAGAAGCAAGAAATAACAAGTGTGCATGTAAAAAACCCTTATTGGGTTTAGAACTAGCAAGATAGAAGCTAGAACTGGCTGTATAGAAGCTAGAACTAGGGCAATAGAAGCTAGAACTAGGGTAGAAGCAAGAATTAACAAGTGTGCATGTAAAAAACCCTTGTTGGGTTTAGAACTAGCAAGATAGAAGCTAGAACTTGCTGTATACAAGATAGAACTAGGGTAATAGAAGCTAGAACTAACGTAGAAGAAAGAATTAACAAGTGTGCAAGTAAAAAACCCTTGTTGGGTTTAGAACTAGCAAGATAGAAGCTAGAACTGACTGTATACAAGCTAGAACTAGGGCAATAGAAGTTAGAACTAACGTAGAAGCAAGAATTAACAAGTGTGCATGTAAAAAATCCTTGTTGAGTTTAGAACTAGAAAGATAGAAGCTAGAACTGACTGTATACAAGCTAGAACTAGGGTAATAGAAGCTAGAACTAACGTAGAAGCAAGAATTAACTAGGGTAATAGAAGCTAGGCACCCTAGAGGGGGGGGGGGGTTGATTAGGGTCTTATGCTAATCTAATCCAATTAAATGCTAATTAAAAATAATTAATAAGTTATCCTAGCAAGTATGAAATACAACAATATATATTATCTAGGATAAGCAATATAAACAGCAAGATATATATCCTATATGATAAAAATATATAATGCAAGGATATATAAACTAACACAAGGGGTAAACAATCTAAACAAGATAGTGGATGAAATAAATGAGCAATACACAAATGGCGATATAAGATGAATGCAAAAATAAATACGCCAAAGCACACTCAAACACAATCAAATGATCACGGAGTTCGGACCTTCCGTCCTACGTCTCCGCTCCCCACTCCCGGGGAGAAATCCACTATCAACCGGGTTTTCTACGTTCACCCGAATATCGTTTATACCTCACACTCGGTTTTCTAGCTAACCGAAAACTTTACAATCAACACACTATTGTAATCCCACTCTACACCCACTAAGTGTTGGACCTAGCCGTATCTCCCTCAAGTGCTCGGTTACAACCTCTCCCTAGGCACGTCAACCGACGCCACTCCTCTTGGGACGATCCCCGACTCTCACCACACACTCCTCACTCGGTGTACAAGTGTATTACAAAGTGATTCTCACAATAAGCACAATATAACAAATGATTGTTCTCAACTATGGATGAGAACACAATTAAGCACAACCCAAAGTTACAAACTCTCACCACCCAACTATACTATGTATGTAAATACTAAAAGCTCAATGTGGGTGTGTGTAACAATGAGTAAAATGAAATCTAACTCAAATAGCAAACTAGCAATAATTAATATATGATAAATCAATAATGAAATTGCTAGGGAAAAGAGTTAGAAAACTTCTCTATAAACACAAAGAGATCTAGAAAATATAACCGTTGTGCTACAGTAACCACGTCCAGAGAGTTTGGCGGTCGACCGCACCGGTCGACCGCTGGTACTGTAGCACTGCATTTCAGTTTTGTAAAATCAATTAAAAATAGTAAAACAGCTCAAAAAAGTATGATATTTTGTGGGAAGGTTATAGACATGTAGAATAACATGTTAGAGAAAGAATTTATAAAAAATAATTTCTCAGTTGAGAGAAATAAATGTTTGAACACAGATTTACAGTTTCTGAAAAACTGCTGACATACGCAATTTTGTAAAATCAATTAGGCATAGTAAATCAACTCCAAAAATAGTAAAATTTTGAGGGAAGTTTCTAAAAAATCAATTAGGCATAGTAAATCAACTCCAAAAATAGTAAAATTTTGAGGGAAGTTTCTAAACATGTAGATAAACATGTCAAAGAAAGAATTTCTTGAATATCACTTCCCATTTATAAAAAATCATCTATTTTGTAAAACATGCACGAACATGGGCACAAACAAAAACATGATTTTGTAAATTCCATTAAACATAACAAATCAATTCCAAACTTGATGAAACTTTGCAAAATGTTTATAAACATGAAAGAAAACATGTTACAAAAAATAAATTTCAATTTTCATTTCTCAATTGTGAAAACTCATTATTTTGTAAAAACATGCATGAATATGAATTTGTGAAAACTCATTATTTTGTAAAAACATGCATGAATATGAATTTGTTAAGAACATGTTTTTGACAAAAAAAGTTTAAACGCATATTATGTAAAAACATGCATGAATATGAATTTGTTAAGAACATGTTTTTGACAAAAAAAGTTTAAACGCATATTAAAACTTTATGAAATGTTTTCATAAACATTATAACACATGAATATAAAGTAAACATGGTCAATAAAATAATATCATAAAGTTTTCTCAAAATAGCTCATTTTGTGAGAAAATCCAATATTGTGTGTGTATATGATATTGAGCTTAGAGTATTAAACACACATAATATAAACCTTAAACTAGATTACCCAAGCTTGGTCTTGATCTTCATTGTTTGGATCTTTAACTTGAATTGACGTTGCTTCACTCTACAATTCCGCCAACCTCCATTTGATATGATCGTTAAGGCTCGATTCCATCCATCCTCCAACTACGTTGTTTGTCTACAATACATAGGAATGCACAGACACTAGACAAACAACATTAGTAATAAATTGTTTGTTAAACATCATCAAAACAAGAAGGCCAACACCTAGTTCTAGCTTGTATACAGCCAGTTCTAGCTTCTATCTTGCTAGTTCTAAACACAACAAGGGTTTTTTACATGCACACTTGTTAATTCTTGCTTCTACCCTAGTTCTAGCTTCTATTGCCCTAGTTCTAGCTTGTATACAGCCAGTTCTAGCTTCTATCTTACTAGTTCTAAACCCAACAAGGGTTTTTTACATGCACACTTGTTAATTCTTGCTTCTACCCTAGTTCTAGCTTCTATTGCCCTAGTTCTAGCTTGTATACAGCCAGTTCTAGCTTCTATCTTGCTAGTTCTAAACCCAACAAGACAGCCAGTTCTAGCTTCTATCTTGCTAGTTCTAAACCCAACAAGGATTTTTTACATGCACACTTGTTAATTCTTGCTTCTACCCTAGTTCTAGCTTCTATTGCCCTATTTCTAGCTTCTATACAGCCAGTTCTAACTTCTATCTTACTAGTTCTAAACCCAACAAGGGTTTTTTACATGCACACTTGTTAATTCTTACTTCTACGTTAGTTCTACCTTCTATTACCCTAGTTCTAGCTTGTATACAGTCAGTTCTACCTTCTATCTTGCTAGTTCTAAACCCAACAAGGGTTTTTTACATGCACACTTGTTAATTCTTGCTTCTACCCTAGTTCTACCTTCTGTTGTCCTAGTTCTAGCTTCTATACAGCCAGTTCTAGTTTCTATCTTGCTAGTTCTAAACCCAACAAGGGTTTTTTACATGCACACTTGTTAATTCTTGCTTCTACGTTAGTTCTACCTTCTATTACCCTAGTTCTAGCTTGTATACAGCCAGTTCTAGCTTCTATCTTGCTAGTTCTAAACCCAACAAGGGTTTTTTACATGCACACTTGTTAATTCTTGCTTCTACATTAGTTCTACCTTCTATTACCCTAGTTCTAGCTTGTATACAGCCAGTTCTAGCTTCTATCTTGCTAGTTATAAACCCAACAAGGGTTTTTTACATGTATACTTGTTAATTCTTGGTTCTACGTTAGTTTTAGCTTCTATTGTCCTAGTTCTAGCTTGTATACAGCCAGTTCTAGACCACATCTATATTAGATCTAGCTAGTTCTAACTCTAATTCATCTTAGTTCTAGGCTCTTGGGAACGAAGAAAAGCTCCTCCCACCTCCGACGGAGCCCACCGAGACATCCTGACGACCCCGGCAACCTCCTCCCACCTTTGGCAAGCTCAGACAGCGGCGAAAATCTCCAAACAGCGAAGAACAAACCCGAACGGCGAGAAACTGCACTGCAGAAAACTATAGTTTTGTGCCGACTTCGCACGTATTTTCTGATCTCCTCCAATCTCCGTTTCTGCCAATTTCTTCTTTGGTGAGTAGCCCTACATATTGCTTATCACCTCCAATTTGTATCACGCTCTAACTCATTCTCTATCTCTCTCGGTAACGTCCGAAACATCGCTCGACGGCAGCAGCGAGCAGAAAACAGCAGCGCCGTGCCGACTTCGCGCGTGTTTTACGACCACCTCCGGTCTCCGTTTTCACTACTGTATTCGCCGGTGTGTAGCCCTTTATATTGTATATCACACGGTATCTTCCTTTAATTTGGGCTCATTTTCTATCTCTCGTTATATTGCTTTGAATATCGCTCGACGGCACCGTGGCAATTTCATTCATAGAGATACATTAATACACCTTTTCGTTCTTTCTTAATTATGGCATTTCTCTTCATTCCCCTTCTACTCTACTTCTCCTTACCTTTCTTTTTTCTTTTTTTCTTTTTTTCTTTTTTTTTCTTTTCTTCTTCTAGCTAATAGATTAATGCTCTGTGCGTCTCGGCCTGGTAACCAAAAAAACATCCACAACAGAATCGATCACAATTTGCAAATACAGAAGCTCATAAGGATAAATGCACTGTCATGTGAGAAATTAAAAACGTAGATATATTGTTAACATGAACCCTCAATTGATCAAAATCATCTCAAATAAAAAAATAAAAGAAAAAGTAATGTCCAAATCTCAACGGGTCACAACAACATCATCATTTACGGTAAATATCAATCTCAAAAACCAACCTACTCGTAGCATCATCTTCTTAAATTCATCAAAGCATAAAACACCGTCTCCATTAACATCATACATTCGGATCATCTCTCAGCACTCCTCAACAGTCTTCAATTGCCCGAGCTTTTCGAGTGTTTTCCTCAAGCTATGCGGCGACGATCTACGGCGGGGAAGCGGTGGCGATCTACGGTGATGAGGACGGGCGGAGGAGGGGAGGGGAGGCGGTGGCGAACTCGATGGGAGTCTTGGGGCCTGAGCAGAGGCGACGACGACGATGAGGAGGAGGGCGAGGGCCAGGACGCCGAGCTTGAGAAAGCTCTTAGTTTTAGAGAGAGGTAAGAGAGAGAGAGAGAGGAGATGTGAGAGAGAGAGAGAGATGATATGAGTGCTGGGTCAGAGAGATTGAGGAGAGAGGATAATGATAATTTGGGGATTTTAGCTTAGCTGGCATGTAATAATTGATAAAAAGGGGCTGCAGTACAAAGTGTCACACTTCAAGGGGCTGATCCACATGGGGGAAACTATGAGGGGTCTCGTCACATGAAGTTTCTGCTTTTGGGGTCTGGACACATTTTTCCCCAATTTTTAATTAACTTTTCCATAAGAGAGAGATCTCATATATATAGAGTGAGATATGTCATGACTCATCTCATGAGTCATCTAAATGTAATGATTCCTTTCATGAGTCATCCAATGACTCATCTCATGAGTCATGCAAAGAGTCATGAAGAATCAAAATTATGTGCTAAAACCATGTGCCCAAACCATACCACCTTAATTACTCATCTCATGACTCATTAATCAAGGTATAATAAAGTGTGTATTTCATAAATAAAAATGCCACATCAATATGGTA
This sequence comes from Asparagus officinalis, assembly GCF_001876935.1. NCBI lineage: Eukaryota > Viridiplantae > Streptophyta > Magnoliopsida > Asparagales > Asparagaceae > Asparagus > Asparagus officinalis. The sequence goes on from NC_033797.1 coordinate 14,323,635, forward strand.
TTTCATAAATACGATATTTTATAATTTTCCAATAATTGACTAATAAGTCATCATATGACCAAAAATGTCAATGAGTTGACCAAAAGTCAACTATTGACTAAAAAGTCAACTAGTTGACTAAAAGTTAACTTTATGGAAAAAATATACTAGAATTCATTTCCTAAGCACATAGCATTCCGATTTTACCGATATACATAACCGTTTATGTGTATCCGGTAAAATCATATATGCGTATTAATCATACGCATCACTCTATAAAGTTTGTTTCATAGGATTTAAGTACGCGCTTGGTGTGACTCTAGGGCCCAACTTAAGAACTCGACAGTGGATGATATCCACAAGTACAACAGAGGTGGTAGATACACATGAAGACTACCCGGGTATAAGTTGTGATAAGTGTCTGCAAGATGCTAACACAATTATATCAGGACCACTCAATGATAATACTATATAGTCCGGTCTCTTCGTCAAACCATGTCAAACTATCGAGCCTAGGATATGGAAAACTGTCAAACCCTAATAGCTCGATTAGTGTTTGTTGATATTAAACTCATAATCTATAAAATCAAACTGACACTCAGTATATCTTATTTACCTCGGCCAAGGATTTTTTGGCTATAGTTATATCAAACAATCTTATGACATCAACCCCTTATACTGGGAGAGACGAATCTCATCTTGGCATCTCAATATCTACTTATGTCTCAGGATGCACCCAACAAGAACTGTTATGCACAACTCAATGAGAACTGTGATTAGGTAAAAGTCAAAGTACACCTATACTGATATGTAAGATATTACACTCATGCCTCAGGTCAAGAGACTACTATGTACTATATCACTTGAGAACTTTTATTTGACAGTTAAGTATAATTACCAACTAGATGTTCTCAGTGAGTCATTCAGTCAACTCATTCACTAATGAGTCACCTGTATACTATATCTTGATGTCTCACATCAATGATCCAAGAGATGGATCATCATTCTACCAAAGGAGAAATAGAGTATACACTAGTCTTCCCAAAGTGATGATGTCCTATTTCAACACTTCATCGACTAGGAACATTTTAGAATATACGTTAGTGACAAATCAGATCTCTTCATTACGATCATATCCGAAATATCTGATAGTCTAGTATCATTCTAAGGAATTTATCTGTCTTAAAATACCAGATAAATCTGACCAAAATAACATACTATCATTTTGAACAAGGATGTTATATTCATATAGATCCTATTACAATGTATAATTATTGCCTGCAGGGCACCTATATCTAACAAACTTCCACTTGCACTAAGGCCAATCATTGTAGTATCTTAACAAACTTCCACTTGCACTAAGGCCAATCATTGTAGTATCTAATACCCAATAGCTCAACAAGTTTTTTAAATTGTGTACGAGTTGCACTAAGGCCAATCATTGTAGTATCTAATACCCAATAGCTCAACAAGTTTTTTAAATTGTGTACGAACAATTGCCTTTGTGAATGGATCTGCTATATTATCTTTTATGTCAACTCTTTCAATCTTGATCTCTTGGTGATCAACTATCTCCCTGATCAAGTGATACTTTCTCAGAATGTGTCTGGACTTATGGTGAGACCGGGGTTCCTTTGTCAGAGCTATTGCAGCATTACTATCACAGTATAAATGTACTGGATCTTTAATGGTGGGAACAACTTCCAGCTCTAAAAGGAACTTTCTCATCCAGACGGCTTCTTTGGCTGCATCATTTGCCGCAATGTATTCGGTTTTCATAGTAGAGTCTGCTACTGTGTCCTGCTTGGAAATTTTCTAACTTACAGCCCCTCTATTGAGGATAAAAACATATCCTGAAACATATTTACTATCATCAATATCGCTCTGAAAGCTAGAGTCGGAAAAAGCCTCTATTTGGAGGTCACTTTTACCGTATATCAAAAATAACTCTTTAGTCCTTTTCAGGTACTTAAGTATATTTTTGATCACTTTCTAGTGCCCTTCTCCATGATTAGATTGGTATATACTTACCAAACTGAGTGAATAAACGATATCCGGTCTAGTACATAACATGACATACATGATCGATCCTACTACCGAGGCATAAGAAATTAGACTCATGTATTTCCTCTCTTCATCAGTCTGGGGGGCATCTTTTTAGAGAGCGAATTTTTAGGAGATACAGGTACAAAACATTTCTTGGAATTTTTCATGCTAAATCGCTTTAGCACTTTGTCAATGTATCTAGATTGAGATAATCCTAATATCCTTTTAGATCTATCTCTATAGATCTGAATACCCAGTATCAATGTATCTAGATTGAGATAATCCTAATATCCTTTTAGATCTATCTCTATAGATCTGAATACCCAGTATACAGGATGCTTCACCCACTATAGATCTGAATACCCAGTATACAGGATGCTTCACCCAAATCTTTTATGAAAAATCTTTTTGATAGCTAAATTTTAACCGCTTGTAATGACGGTATGTTATTATCGATTAAGAGTATATCGTCTACATATAAAATAATAAATGATACTATACTCCCAATTATCCTTTTATACACACATGGTTCATCTAGATTTTTGATGAAACCAAACTCTTTGATAGCATCATCAAAACAGATGTTCCATCTCCGTGATGCTTGCTTCAGTCCATAAATGGCTTTAAGCAACCTACATGCTTTTTCACTGCACCCACTGACTATAAGTCCCTCTGGTTGAGACATATATATACACTCTTCTAAATCACCATTTAGAAATGCAGTTTTGACGTCCATTTGCCATTACACAATGTTCCATAAGCAATCAACTTTTGATTATATAAGATATTCATAACATTGTTCTCCAACTTGAACATATATCCATCTTTATCTAATAAAGATATGGATATTATATTACACATCATAGTTGGTACAAAATAGTGTAGGCGTCTAAAAATGCTTATAGGTGTCCGTACACAGCTTGAGACAGAGAGAAGACGACGAACATCGTTATCCGAGTCTAAGAGGATTATCTGACGCCGACAAGCGCCTGAAACAAAATGGCGAATCAAGTGACCTATACGCTCGACAGTCAGCTCGTGCGCGCCAATCAGCATGCGTACGTCAATCAACACGTGTGTATCAACCGATGCGCGTTCTAAAGTTAATCCCGCAACGAAGCGTGCAAGTCAACAAGACGATCAAATATGTAAAACGGAAAAAAAATACAAGTCACGGAAGAACCGGAAAACACGAAAGTCAGCGAAGCCCAAAAGCGCGCCGCGTAGTACGGACCAAACCGACCCGCGGAGGCGCGGGTCGGCCAAGGCCGACCCGCGTTTTGGCAGGTCGGCCAAGGCCGACCCGCAGGTCGGCGGGTCGGCCAAAGCCGACCCGCGCCCCCGCGGGTCAGCTCGACCCGTCGCGCTGTTTTGACCCCCTGATGTGTTTTTCGACGGTTTTGACGATTTTCTCGAGATCTTTTCAGTTCCAGAGGTTCCCAACTAACTTGATATCATCTACAAACGTGGTTAGGCTGTTATTGACTAAAGATAAGGCCAAATCACTTGTTCTCATCCAAATAACCGTTTCCGAAGCCCTATAAATACAAACCTAGGGCCTCCTTTCAGGAGGGGGATTGATTATCAAGACGAGGAGGTGTTGCCGGATTGTGGAGTCAAAGGAGCACGAATTTCAGCGAGGATTGACAGATCTTGGTGAGTTCTTCGGCATAAAGAAGGAGAGTTCGAGAGATCCGACGTCCGTTCCCGTCCGTCCCTTGAGATTAGGCTTGGTCTTAATCTCGAGAAGAGCCCTGATTTCGCTTGGTCGATCTCAACGCTTCAAATCAAATACTTCCTCGGTGAAGACGAAGCTCTGCCGAATTTTTCATCAACCGGATCCAGATCAAAAGCGGTCCACGGATAAACCCCGGCACAGGCAAAGATCCCACGCAAGCAGAAGACCGATAAATGATCTCCCTGCGTTTGTTTGATAAAGTTGTAAACTTGTTTTATTTTTATTGTGTAAGGAGATCTTATAAAAAGATCAACTTTTTTTTATTTTATTCGAGTTTATTGTAATGACTAAAGTTGTAATAGATTCGATCGCAATGAATACAATAATTTTCGACGCAAACAAACTGGCGACCACAGTGGGAGCCAACAGCTTCGCTGCCGGAGCTGTCGTGTCGCAACCTCGAATCTGTATCCCGGTTGAAGAAGTGGTCGAATACGAGTTTGACCAACTGAAGTTCGATGAACATCTGTCGTCCTCCTCCTCCAGATCCTCCGCCTCTCGCAAGTGAAGGAAGATCAACGCCCCCGTTGTTACGGTAGCTGAACCTTACAAAGCCCTTCCGGCCTCCAATGAGTCCGGATCTGCGGATCTGAACTCCTCCTCAATCAAGGAGTTGAGTACAGAAGGCACGCCTATTTTATCAAAGAGAACTCGTCAAAGGCAGCGCCAACGCTGTGCGCGCCAACTCGCTAGAGCATTGGAGTCAATTGACGGGATCCGTTACGAGGCGGATCTGAAAATTAGGCAACGCCAAGCACCCCAACAGCGGACAGATGTCCTCCCCTCCAAACCAATAGCAAATGAATGGATCCAAATCAAAAGAATCCGTTCAACTCTGGAGGAGCGAATTCAAAAGCGCCGCGCGCTTGCGCGCACGCGAATTCTTGTGCAAAAAGCACAAAAGATGCAGAAGAAGGACATAGCTAAGAAACAACCAAGACTGCATCAAACTTGGAGGCCAAAATCCAAAACGACCCGCCAAAACGCAGGTCACTCCAATCCGACCCGCCAATTTGCAGGTCACTCCAATCCGACCCGCCAATTTGCAGGTCACTTCAATCCGACCCGCCAATTTGCAGGTCACTCCAATCCGACCCGCCGATTTGCAGGTCACTCCAATCCGACCCGTCGATTTGCAGGTCACTCCAATCCGACCTGCCAAAACACAGGTCGCTCCAATCCGACCCGCCAAAACGCAGGTCACTCCAATCCGACCCGCTAATTTGCAGGTCACTCCAATCCAACCCGCTAATTTACAGGTCACTTGGATCCGACCTTTCAAATCGCAGGTTACTTGGATCCGACCTTCCACTTTGCAGGTCACTTGGATCCGACCTTTCAAATCGCATGTCACTTGGATCCGACCCTCCACTTTGCGGGTCACTTGGATCCGACCCTTCACTTCGCGGGTCACTTGGATCTGACCTTCCAAATCGCGGGTCACTTGAATCCGACCCTCCAACCCGTCGGTCACTTAAATCTGACCCGCGCCAGGGTCGAGACAGAAGACGTTCTACCTCTGGTGGAGCCCCACGACAACATGGATTTGTCCCGATTCAAGGTGAGGATAGTTGATCGCCTGGGTCCTTTGCACGAGGATCGAGGCAAAGTTTTGATCGAAGGATACTTGGGTCCGATGATTGAACCCCGAACGACTCGTCGAGCTGGGGGTTGCACATGCCCTCACAACAATTTCAAGCCTTCGTATAAAGGGAAAACTCTAGTTTTTACCCGCCTGGGGGTGTGTATCCAAAACCAAGAGCCTGTTGAGATCCTGCGCTCCCAAAAGCGTAGTTCTAAACACGTGACTCTTAAGAATGCTAATAAAGCGGCAAATCCCCTGAAAGAAACGTATTCATCTGACGATGACAACGTTATACCAGGGGAGTCATGTCAACACACGATAGGTTGCTCCGGTCATCTGATCGATGAGTTGTACTATCGGGCTGGGGGTATGAACGAGTCTCGGAAGAGATATGCCCGAGAAACCAAATCTCACTACCCGTGCGCCGAACTAATCAGGGTAGTATTATCAGCGTGTAGTTACCCCAAGACCGCTCCGCAGAGGGTCTCCGTATCCGAGAGGATCTCCAACGGAATGACTAAGTCCAAACCAAAGCGTCTCCGTAAAAAGAGATCGGTTGTTCAAGGTGACGAACTCTCGGAAGTCACAATAAATATGGCTGATAAGGGAAAGTCGATTCGACCTTCTAGCTCTAACCCGCTTATATCTCATCGTCTAACCCGGTTGCGATCAGGGACCACTAGACCCAGGGACTACCAAAGAATGCAGAGAGGGTTATCCTCGGACGATGAAGCATCGGATGCTAACTCTGCAGTCGCTTCTGACAATACGGTATCTAGCCCAGGGCAATCCCGTGAAGTGTTTATGATTAACACCGAAGAAGCAACTAAAATGGTTGAGGATGCTCTAGCAAAGCAGAAGCAAGCATTTAAATTCGAAATAGAAATGACTATGCAGCGGATGAAGGAAGAGCACGACCGACAGATTCGGGCTCTTTCCAATCAAATGGGCGAATCCCGCCGTCGCAACGCTGCTAACCAAGTAGGTAGCGATTCAGATGTAGATGAACGCCTCAATCCTGATAACCCTCCCGTTGACCAAAACACTGGGGTTGACTCCACTAAAGATAACAACGCTGGGGGTGGTTCCACCAAAAATGACAATACCGGGGGTGGCCGTGTTATTCCTCTTTCAAATCGTCCGAGGCCCGACACGAGTGAGGATGAGAAAATGAAAGATCTCGAGAGCAAAATCAACGCTCTAATGTCTACTCGAGAGGTGAAAAGGACCGGCATTCCATATCCCTATCCAAGAGAATGGGATTCGATCCCGTATCCGGCGAAGTTCAACCTGATTAACTTCACGCCGTTTGACGGGTTGGGTTCGCCCACACAACATCTGATCTACTTCAAGTCCCACTTGGGCATGATCTCCAGCAATGAAGCCTTGATGGTTCGGTCATTCGTTGGTACCCTTCGCGGGCCGGCCTTCGATTGGTACCGCCGTCTCAAGCCCGGAAGTATTAACAACTGGGACGATATGGAGAACTCATTCCTTGGTAACTTCTTTGATGACGACGACGAGGTATCCATCAGGACACTTTTCGATGAGAAACAAGAAGATGACGAGACAGTCGACGACTTCGTCAAGCGCTTTCGGAATAAAGCAATGAACTGCCGAGATCCGATCACGGAGGACTTCATCCTCCAGACATGTCATAACAACCTATCTATTGAGATATTAGAAGTTATGGGAGTCGCACCGTCCAACACTTGGAAAGAGTTGAAGACGCGCGGAGAGCGGGCCGAACGCTTCCTCCGAAGGAAGAAAGCCGAGAGGAGCCAACCGACGGCGAATCTTCCGAACTCAAACTTCACCTCCCGTGGTAAAGGAAAGGCACATGCAGCGGTTGTAGACGTTAATCAGACATCGCAACAACCCCGAAGGCAGCAAAAGACTTCGGATCCGAGACTCCAAAAAGAGTACTCCTTCAAGGACGAAGATGTTCCGGCTATTTTCGAGTCCCTCCTTGAAAATAACAAGATCAAGCTACCACCTATCCCAGATCAGGAGGAAGCTGATAATACTGCGGATCCGAGGTACTGTGCGTACCATAGGAGGATCCTTCATCCTACCAAGGCTTGCTTCGCTCTTAAGAATAGCATCCAAACCTTGGTTGAAGCCGGCGTTATATCGCTCAATTGAGTCGAATGAACACTCCGAAGAGTATACGAGTATAAACTGCTTCTCAACACTCCGACAAGTATAAGAGTATAAACTGCTCCTTCTAATACTCCAAAGAGTATACGAGTATAAACCGCTTCTCAGTCATCCAACTAAGTACAATGTTAGACCCGGTTTCGCAAAGGAAGCTGGGTGGGGGTGGATGATTCATGTAATGGGAAGTTCCCAGAAAAATGCTATATGTAATTTTCTTAGGGATAACCCAATAATTACGAATAAAGTGATAAACACTAAACCCCCACTGTGATTTGTACTCCCACTCTCACTGTCTACCTGGTCAAACCTTCCTATAGTTAGGGCCACAACCAAAGTCCCCTCTCGATTCCTTCCATGAATGAGAGGTCCACTTTCAAATTGAACGATCAAGCCTGTAAAAGGTAAGATCATCTCAAACCTCTCACTCTCACTGTCTACCTAGTCAAACCTTCCTATAGTTAGGACCACAACCAAAGTCCCCTCTCGATTCCTTCCATGAACGAGAGGTCCACTTTCAAGAGCAATCAAACCTATAAAAGTTAGGATTGTCTCCAACTTCACTTAGTCAAACCTGCAGATAGTTAGGACAAAGATCGAGTCATCCCTTTCGATAAACGAAAGACTTCCATCTTTTCTTTTTCAACCAAACCTATAAAAGTTAGGGTCGAAATTGGAATTTCCCCTCAATAAATAAGGAACTCTTTTCTTGGATCAAGCAACCAATCCTATAAAAGTTAGGGTTACTTAAATCTTTCCGATTCTCGGAGTGGAGATCCCACTCCTAGTTTCATCTTTCCGGATTCTGGGGGTGGAGATCCCACCTCAAGTTTCCTTTCCAACTACATTTCGGGTTCGTCTTTGCCCCAAGAGAAGACAACACTTTTTCAACTCCCAAAATCCGTGCCTCACAGGTACGGGGAATTTTATCCCGAATCCTGAGTAGGGATAAGTCAACGCCTAACACGCGTTGCCGGTTTAGTCTTTCACCGATTGAAAAAGACACCATAATCTAGTCTGGGGCATTTTATCCCGAATCCTGAGTAGGGATAAGTCAACACCTAACACGCGTTGCCGGTTTAGTCTTTCACCGATTGAAAAAGACACCAGAATCCAGTCTGGGGCTCAACGCATCAGCAATTTCGCCAAAATAAGGCAAAAGATGACTCCAAGGATTCCAGTTACAATCAGATACAAATTCCCGACGGAGAGGATCAGTTCAAAGTCAACTCAATGGTACGAGCTAAGTTCAGAAAGTTATACACCAATCTCAGTTCAAGATTTCGACAGCGGTCAGACGATAAACGCAGCGCCAGAAGAACTTCACCTATTCGACGAAACAATGAATAGATTGAAGACTGAAGAAGTTAAGAATTGAGATAGTTCAAGGTCACTCTACGAAATTGAGGAGATGGCCTATCTTATCCAAAGCATTCCAGACTCCTCTATAAAAGAATGAGTCTGGAATACTTTTGAGGGGGTATCTGTAGGCGTCTAAAAATGCCTATAGGTGTCCGTACACAGCTTGAGACAGAGAGAAGACGACGAACATCGTTATCCGAGTCTAAGAGGATTATCTGACGCCGACAAGCGCCTGAAGCAAAACGGCGAATCAAGTGACCTACACGCTCGACAGTCAGCTCGTGCGCGCCAATCAGCATGCGTGCGTCAATCAACACGTGTGTATCAACCGATGCGCGTTCTACAGTTAATCCCGCAACGAAGCGTGCAAGTCAACAAGACGATCAAATATGTAAAACGGAAAAAAAAATACAAGTCACGGAAGAACCGGAAAATACGAAAGTCAGCGAAGCCCAAAAGCATGCCGCGCGGTACGGACCAAACCGACCCGCGGAGGCGCGGGTCGGCCGAAGCCGACCCGCGCCCCCGCGGGTCAGATCGACCCGTCGCGCTGTTTTGACCCCCTGATGTGTTTTTCGACGGTTTTGACGATTTTCTCGAGATCTTTTCAGTTCCAGAGGTTCCCAATTGACTTGATATCATCTACAAACGTGGTTAGGCTGTTATTGACTAAAGATAAGGCCAAATTACTTGTTCTCATCCAAATAACCGTTTCCGAAGCCCTATAAATACAAACCTAGGGCCTCCTTTCAGGAAGGGGATTGATTATCAAGACGAGGAGGTGTTGCCGGATTGTGGAGTCAAAGGAGCACGAATTTCAGCGAGGGTTGACAGATCTTGGCGAGTTCTTCGGCATAAAGAAGGAGAGTTCGAGAGATCCGACGCCCGTTCCCGTCCGTCCCTTGAGATTAGGCTTGGTCTTAATCTCGAGAAGATCACTGATATCGCTTGGTCGATCTCAATGCTTCAAATCAAATACTTCCTCGGTGAAGACGAAGCTCTGCCGAATTTTTCATCAACCGGATCCAGATCAAAGGCGGTCCACGGATAAACCCCGGCACAGGCAAAGATCCCACGCAAGCAGAAGACCGATAAACGATCTCCCTGCGTTTGTTTGATAAAGTTATAAACTTGTTTTATTTTTATTGTGTAAGGAGATCTTATAAAAAGATCAACTTTTTTTATTTTATTCGAGTTTATTGTAATGACTAAAGTTGTAATAGATTCGATCGCAATGAATACAACAATTTTCGACGCAAACAAATAGTAGCTATTCAAAATCAAAATGTTTCCATTTGGTAAAGCTAGACGAAAATCCCCAACCGCAACTGCTACAACTATTGCACCATTACCAACTTGTAGGGTCATCTCTCCCGCACCAAGCTTTCTATAACTTCTCAGCCCCTGTAACAAATTACAGATGTGAGATCCTGATCCGGTATCTAATACCCAAGATGTAGGATTTATAGAAAAACAATTCTGAGTAACCAACGCACCTGAAGATGAAGCAACAACTTGCTTCTTAGTAACCAACGCACCTGAAGATGAAGCAACAACTTGCTTCTTCTTGTTGAGTGAGGCTAGGAATTCAGGTCAGTTCCTTTTCCAGTGTCCTGACTTATGATAATGGAAGCATTTTACCGTCGTCATTTTTACCTTCCATTTGTCCTTCTTGACAGCCTTCTTAACACTTTTCTTTGGTTTAGTACTTTTCTTCATTCCCCTTTTCTTGGTAACCAGTTGGCTAGAAGTGGAAGAAGAATTCCCTATAACCAACGTTGGTGTTTGTCCCTTTTTCATAGAACTTTTCTCCTGCCTTAACAAATTAAGCAGGGCAGGAAGAATGGGCTCCAGATCCATCATCAAGAACTGTGATATGAATCGGGAGTAGGCTGGTGTCAAGGACTACAGAACTATATCTGTATATCTATCTGCATCTAGGTCTACGTTCAAAAGTTCAAGCTCATTGACATAGACGATCATTTTGAGGACATGGTCCCCAACAGAAGACCCCATAGTCATTTTCGTCTGGAACAAATTCCTAGACGACGCGTACTTCATTTATTGCGGTTGCTCGCTATACAGTTCTTCTGTATTACGAAATATGGATCTGACATCCATATTCTCATGTTGCCTCTGATGGACCAAATCCATAGAGGAAATTATGAGGTATTGAGCAAGTAAACAATCTCTATCCCACTTTATGCGGATTTCATTGTCCACTACAGTGGGTTCTAGGCCTAGAACGGGTTCCGGTGTTGTGAGGACATATGCTATTTTGTCATAAGTTAGGGTAATTTTAACATTCCTCAACCAGTCTTTGTAGTTAGGACCGGTTAACTTGTTCTGTTCTAGTATGAGTTTTAAACCAGACATGATGGCCTGAAAGAGAGAGAAAAAATGTTTTAGCAGATATTCAATACATAAAATAGATTTGGTTTATTTTTTTTATCTAAGTTATGCCTCCCACTATTTTTTGAGTCCCTCAAAACCTTTATAAGAGGTGATCGGAAAACAACCCCTTGTTTTCAAGTGGGATCAAGATCCAATTATCATTGAATGTATCAACCTTGACGATGGCCAACAAATCGATATACTCAATAATTGGTAGACAATTTTTGTCTTTTACATTCTTGTAATTCTTGATATGATTTTGCCTCTAGTCTTTTATGACCTTGACGATAGCCAACAAATCATAAAAAACTAGTTAAGTTTGGACCAATCATTTCTTGACCTGCTTAAATTTAACTTATGCATACTCTTGACGAAGGCCAACAAAGTTGCATAACCAACTTAAGCTATCATTATATCTTATATACAGATGAATACTACTTAGCCATAGAATAGTATTATCTTGACGATAGCCAACAAACAAAGTATTTATAAGCTTAGTAGTATTCAACTGAAATGATGGAGGGCTACGGACGATTTCATAAATCTTTTACCGTAATCAAACTTGATATAGTTTAAAGATGCTTTATATTTATACTTGCAACAATTAAACTAACCAGGTAAGTACAAGATTGGTGGGAGGGTTCTGAGATATTCACCGAGAATATTTATTGGACCTTAATTAAGTAACCACCGCTCTTTAAGACTATAGCGCGAAAGATTGGGCATCACCCCTAATCTTAAGTTGGGCATCACCCCATGAGCTATATCTCATAATTACTTTCCTTGACACTAGTTAAAAGTTTGTTCTAAATACATTTCTTTTAACTCTTTTAGGTTTATTTTTCTTTCACACTAACGCTATGTTAATGTCGGTCTCACCACTCTATGGTCAATAAACTCTTATTGTAATGTCTCACAAAGTTTAAAATAAGGTTTTTATATATAAAGAACTATTCTCTAGTGAGATAGAGATATAAACTTTACAGAATATAGCACCAAATTGTATTGACATCTATAATTAGGGCACAACCAACATATCAACAAGCAATATGGAATGATAGTTGACAACTAAAAGAATAAAATGCAACTACACTAATTATATTTTGGCAAGCAATTTGCAACTCCTTGCAGTGCTAGCTCCCTTACAAATCCTATATTATTACAATCACATATACATAGGACGTGCAAGCACTACCACATAATTGATCTATTGCAGCGGTTAAGGTGCAGCGGTTTTAACTGTTGCGTTAGATATCTATCGCAACGGTTTAGAATACCTAATGCAACAATTTATAAAAAAACGTTGCTATAGGCCTAATAATTATCCATGGATCTAATAATTGTTCCTTGGCTTTTGGAGCTTAAGTTTTTAAAGCCCACGGCCCTAACCACTTAACGAAATATTTCCCTCAACTGTCGAAGACTTTTGGCCCTGACCGCTTAACGAAATTCGTAAAATTTTTCGCTCCCAAAAATCACGATGGCCAAAATTTCCCGCTCCCTAAAATCGCTGTGGCCAAGATCAACATATAATCATCGATCTCATCACTGAATCTCATCTCCGCTCTCTTCACCTGGATTTCGATTTCGAAAACCCTAGAATTCTTCTTCGAGTCCACGAGCAAGGTCGATTTGATACAAGGGAAGCCCTAGCGATCCTCTCAACGTCGATCTTCATCCAATCTCAAGTAAGTTCGTGATTATTTAAGTATGTTTTTAGAAATTTCTGCGTGGATCGATTGATTTTCAGAAAAAATTATGCTAGATTGCATGAGCTTTTTTCACCAGTGATATCTGAATTTCTAGATTGGTTCTATTTTTTGATCTATTTCTCTAGAATTCCTGTATTATAAATTCAATTGATGTCAATTGTAGTCAAATTTGCTAATTTGCTTGGTGCTCTTTGGGTAGAAAATAAGGGAAAATGCTGAAAATTTTGAATAAAGAAAAGAAATGCATTGAATCTAAAGCCTCCAAATCTCGAGAGAATAGCGTTTCAGAGGTAATCTCACTCTGGCGCTCAAATCCCTTTTCATCTCTCTGACGTTTGAAATGAAACCTGTGTTTTTTTGGTTAATCATCGTTGATATGTTGTGAGAAAGTTGCAATTTTGATTTTTTTTTAAATGCTCGTTCCTTCTCAATTTGTGCCTTTTAATCAAATTGCAGAATTTTGTATCATAAACTGAAGAAAGGGAACATACGTTTTTATTCTGCCAGTAACAAAAAAATTTTAACAAACTTTTACGGGATTAATTGAATTCAAAATGTATAATCAATAGTCAGAAAGAATAACGTCGCATGGTGTAATTTGGCAAATATGAACTTGCAGGATGTTGACAAAGCTTTTTCTACTTTTACTGCGGCGGAGA